>NC_043700.1:83863791-83952534 GCF_006229205.1 Suricata suricatta | reverse complement strand
TATATATATATCTATCTTTAGAAACCTATTACATGTACAATATTGACATGGACAATCCAATAGACTGTATGTACAGTCCATGTACAAGCTCTCACATGAGTAATTATGTAACAGATTATAGATCATTATAAAGTATCAAGATTTTATGATATATTAGGTCTAATTTAATTTTTCCAATACCATTTTTCCGTTATATAATCCAACCCTTAACCCAAGTAACAGCAATAATATTTTAACTGGCCACCATTCTCCTAATGGGGTGATCAGCTCCCCTTCACGGGCTTATCAGTTAGATAAGTTTGTAGAAGCCAAATCCTACCTGTAATAAATAGGGAGACAGAAATTCAGAGCTAATGTGACCTTATATTGATTCATTCAGATGTCCAGCTTCATTATTTAAAGTTGAAGTTCTCTTTCTGTTCTGCTTCCCAAATTATCGATTTTTTCATAAAGTAGTTTTTCTTTAAGGTCCTAGGATAAGATGGTTACCAGTAACAACCAGGGCCTTGTTTACATTTAGCAAGAGGGTATTTTTATAAAATTGGCTAAAATTACATGGTATTGCATGATGCAACCAATTTCTTGGAGTTGGTTTACCCTTAGACCATTCATTTGAGCTGTATGCTATCTGTTAGAATGAAGAGAGTAAACGAATGCTAGGTGATATTCACAACAAATGTTTCTTACAATATTATTTTTGGTACCTCCCTTAGACCTGAGAGGTATAAAGCTCTTGATATTTACCAAAAACATGGGTCACTTTCAGTTTCTTACACCTGTGGATAAACACACATTTTATCCTGAGCACCCCCTATTATGGGCACTTGGAGTATTCACCCCATATCGTCTGTAGACTCTGTGCCACATATTTTTCAGTCCTCCAGAGCTGACTATGTGCATCTTCTGCAAGGGCTTTTGCAATTCTTACTCTGCAACACTAAAGGTCCTTCCATCTAATAGCCTCTATTGCCTCCAATTAATGTGGTGACATGTGTTCTTCTGGGTTAGTCTTAAGGCACAGTCAAGAAGAGAATGGTATTCCTTTTGCAATTTGGACTTTACTGCATATTCCATTGACAGGCCCTTTGCCCAATATCCTCACTGAAGAAAGTCAGGGGTACCATCAATATTGGAAAAGATCATTAGGAATGATTATGAGACTTCAAGAGAATGATTATGAGAGTTCAAGTGAAGACATGGTTAAAAGTTGTGCTGTTTTATATTTGTACTATAAAATTCCAAATGGTAAATTTAACATGACAAAAAATGAATTACCTATTGTTTCCCCATACTCTGGGTAAGACTTACATTTC
The DNA here is from genome assembly GCF_006229205.1 of Suricata suricatta. NCBI lineage: Eukaryota > Metazoa > Chordata > Mammalia > Carnivora > Herpestidae > Suricata > Suricata suricatta. Next base: position 83,951,221 of record NC_043700.1, on the reverse strand, counting down.
CAGTCATTATTAACAAATCACGATGGTAATCTTTGAGAGGATCATTGAAAGTCAGTATCCATGGTAGGTGATGCAGCATCACTAGTGTTTTATTTCCTAGGGCTGCCATAACTAATTACCCCGAAGAGTGTGGCTTCGAACAACAGGAATCTATTCTCTCATACTTTTTTCTGGAGGCCAGAAGATCCAAATTAAGGTGTTAACAAGGTTGGTTTCTTCTGGAGTCTTAGAGTGAGAATTAGTTCCAAGCCTCTCTATTAGCTGCTGGTTGTTGCTGGCTCCTTGGAATTCCTTGGTTTGTAGACCTATTGCTCCAATCTCTACTTCCATTTTTACATGCCCCTTTCTGCTGTGCTTCTGGACAAATTTTCCTCTTTTTATAAGGACATGAGTCATTAAATCATGGTCACCCTAATCCAGCATGACCTTATATTAGTTTGGATTATATTTACAAAGACTATTTCCAAATAAGGTAGCATTCATCAAAGGCAAGGATTTGAGCATATCTTTTGCAAATCTATCATGTTTGGTTTTTATTTATTTATTTTTGAAATGTATTTGTTTTGAGAGTGAAGAAGCAAAAGAGAGAAAGGGGAGAAAGGCAGGGAGAGAGGGAGAGAGGATCCCAAGCAGGCTCCACACTCTTATTGCAGAGCCCCCTATGGGGTCACTCATGAACCCCAGAATCATGCCATGAGCTGAAACCAAGTGTTGGGTACTTAACTGACTAAGCCAACCAGGTTCCCCAAATCTCTACTGTGTGAAAACAATAGGTCCTGAAGAATCATGATAATATGATTGGAAACAGCAATCTTGCTCAGGTATATCAAATTAACCAATTATGGCACAGTTTACAATAGAGAAAAGATGGTAAAGATGGTTCAAAAGCACTAAGAAGATTCTTTATGTGTACTAGTTGGGTGATAAGTATATAGGAACTTCTCTTACCATTATTGTAAATCTTCACTTACAGATCACTATAACTCACAAAGTCCTATCAATTTTGCAAAACATTTTTTATAATAGTTTATTGTCAAATTGGTTTCCATATAACACCCAGTGCTTCTCCCCACAAATGCCCCCCACCATGACCATCACCCCCTTCCCTCCCTCCCCCTCCCCCTTCAGTCCATGGTTCATTTTCAGTATTCAATAGTCTCCCATGATTTGCATCCCTCTCTCTCCCCAACTTTCTTTCCCCCTTCCCCTCCCCATGGTCCTCTGTTAGGTTTGTCCTGTTAGATCTATGGGTGCAAACATATGGTATCTATCCTCCTCCGCCTGACTTATTTCACTTAGCATGACACCCTCGAGGTCCATCCACTTTGCTACAAATGGCCATATTTCATTGTTCCTCACTGCCATGTAGTACTCCATAGTGTATATGTGTGTGTGTGTGTGTGTATATATATATATATATATATATATATATATATGCATATGCAAAACAGTTTTAAATTTAATTGTGTACATACAAATAGAGACATGCACAAATTTTTCTGGAGCCTCAACCACCTAGCAGACTTAGTAGCAGCCCTAGTTACTGCCTAAATAATACCAGTGACTGTGCATTGCTAGTAGTATATCCTAATATCTCCCAAGCTACATAATTTCTGTCCTTCCACTATTTGAACTAATTTAGAATAGTATTATTTGGGGTTTCAATAGCTAACCATTAGAATCTCTGAAAATATATTACATCTCCTAGAGTTATTCCTAGGAAACATTATGAAACTAAGTTCCATTTATCCCTCCATACATTTATAACAGTATATTTGTACTTTATTCATCTTTATTCATATACACAAATTGTAATTAGATTATATCTTCCTCTATATTCCAAATTTAATTTACAGTGGTAACTAAGCATTTCATTAAGTCTTCCACACAGTATATTCGTAAACTACGTCTCTGGAAAAGGCACATCCACATATGGTTATGTCATTTGTTTCAGCCTAATTTTTTATAGTAGTTTTGTTCTCTGAATGTGTCATTTTTCTATCCTTGTCCCCCAAATCACAAGACCCTTATAGTTAGATACCTATGTACAGAATTCAGTATTGACACTGACATCTAACAGGCTGTACAGTCCATGTAGGAGCTCTCACATGAGTAATCCGGTAACAGATTATGGATCATTTTAAGATGTCAGCTGCATGCTAAGGCCTGACAGCTAAACCGTATCTTACATGCAGCCAAATCTCTTCATAAGGGGTACAGCACTGAAAGCTGTCACTGAATTCTCATGGCTCAGCGGTGAGCTTTTAACTGATTCACAAGAAGTCAAGTCAAATCAAGAATTGAAAGATAACATGAAGGAAAACCAGATCAATAACATCGTCATATCTTTGGGGAGACCCACTGACAGGCTGTGGCTTCAGTGCAGCATGAAGCTCCCACGGAAGAAAATGTGCTGTTAGCACAGGCCGATTCCCTAGCTGTCCAAGCAGGAGGGGAATCTACAGTTAGACAGACAAGGGGAATACATCATGGAGGGAGGCGCGTTGAGATTTTAGGATTGTCCATATTACACAAATTTTCTACCTAGTGTACAGAAGAATTGCATGAAATATCACCATATATAATCAAAGGATAGCTTTCAGATCTAATATTGTGGGATCCAGCCACTAATGATTCATATCTGGGGTTTTACAAGGTATCTGAATACAGCTTATGCTTAGATATAGGCATTTAGTTGTATTTAGCCTAGCTCCTCTGATTATAATTCAACTAGAATATGATGTTTTCCTTCTGAAATCAGTAGTACATTTGCAAGATTTATTTGATGGCATTGGGAAGGGAATTTAGAGAAGAAGTTCATAATAGACAAGTGGCTTAACTCCAGTTATAAAAATAAGGCATCATCATTGATTTTATCTTACCAAACATGGAACAAAATGACTTTATTATACATTTTGAAATATTTTCCCTTTGCATCACCTTCTTTCTTATCTGGAAGTCACAGGTATGATACAAATTCTATCCTTAATGAACGATTGCATATTTTATAGCATATCTTATAGCAGTATTAGAAAAATACATCTTCAAATGAAAGATGTGATCTAAAAGTAGACTATTTCATTTGTAATAAGAGATATCACATAACACATCCAAAGGCATCTTAATAACTGAAATATAAAATACAAAACCATACAAAACAAAGTGCCTAGCATATGGTTCTATCATAAATTACCAAGCATTTGGATCTGAAAAGAAAGATATTAACAATAAAATTAGTAGTCCGATTGGGTAAACTGACACTTTTAAAAAGAAAAACACATTTATGACATCATGCTGTAAAGTTCTCTTTCAGAGAACTAGGAAATTCACTCTAGAGGGAACTAATTTAAGATACAAAGCAGATATTTTCAAAGGTTTCTCTTTCAAAGATTATCTGATTAGGAATCTCAAATAGGAGTATTTAACATTCAGGAGTTGTTTAAGACTAATGAGCCTATGGATAATTTTGTCACAAAATTTAAGAATTAGATTAAACTTCTTACATAGAGTTACTGCTAGTTCATTTGTGCAAATCAATGCCTCTTCACAAGAGAGTTTTAATAGTAACTCTAAGATAGTCAGAATTTTAATACAGCCTATGAATTTTAATTAAATTGAATAATTTAGTTATTAAATTATTAGAAGTTAATAATTTGAATACTAACCTAATACTATCCTATATTTCTTAGTTATTCATTTCATGCATGTTTATTGCAGACATGACATATCCAAATGCCCCTAGGAGCCAGGCAGGTGACAGACAACATTGAAATTGTTGTTAAGAGAAAACAAGGGACTCTCTGGACAATGACAAACTGGACAAACAACCTAAGATCTGTTGGAATGAGAAAAAACACTGCTCTTTGTAGATGCCATTAGGGAATGTGCTGGGTCTAGTGTTTTTAAGATTTATTTTTCCCTGGAAAGCCAGATTATTGTGTAAGATTTCCCAAATAGCAATATGCATTCCGAATAAAATTGAAATACTATGCCGACCTAACACAAAAAGTCTACAGAACAGATCTTGCCCAGAAATGATAAGTTTGCTAGTTCAAGTTGTAGAAAGCTTACTTTTAAAAATTAAAAAATCCTAGGCCTTGGGTTGTTTTCCTTTTCTGTTCTTTGCTTGTTTGTTTTCTGTCCTTCATGAAGTCACAAAATTAGTAAGGGAAATTAGGCCCACGTATTATATCTGCATTTGCAGGACCAGGTCAAAAGTATAAATGCAGGCACCCAGTGCACCCCATTTTCTTCCCCCTTCCCTCACTAAAAGGAACACGTTCATCCTTAAGTCCAAGTTCAAGCCACAACCACTTAGTCAATAGAAAAAGCTCAGAACCAATATTAGGGCCTAGTGGAGAGCACATTATCTATCAGTAAATTTGCCTTTTTTCAGCCTTGGGGAAAAGGTGTATAGAGGTAAAGGATGGTTCCAGGTCTAAGTTCTACAGTGAAGGAGGGGGGCCACTGTTCCAGGGAAGCCTGTAGTCTCCTTGGCCCCGACAGTTCACTCATGTTGGAAGGAGCAATGGCCAGGATAAGGTAAAATGGAAGTCTCTAAAGCATCCTATACAAGGTAGTTCATGATAGTTGCCTATTAGGGTGTACTGAGGGACAGCTACATGAAAACACATATTTGGGGGATGCCTGGGTGGTTCAGGCTGTTAAATGTCCGACTCTTGGTTTTGGCCCAGGTCATGATCTCATGGTTTGTAGGAATGAGCCCTGAGTCGGGCTTCTCACTGACAGCACAGATCCTGCTTGGGATTCACCTCTTCCTCATTTTCTGCCCATGTCCTACCCCCACTCTTTCTCTCTCAAAAAAAAATTAAAAAGAAAGAGAAAACATGTATTTTGGGCATTAGTTGATTATTTACCCTTTAATTCTGCTATATGTGGAGAGTTTTATCTCACATTTAATGTACTATGTGGCCATTTCTTCTCTTAATGGAGTGTTTATACTTCAACTTGGGAAAGTCTGAATAATCTGTTTTTCATATCTAGGTGAATGACTAACCCGTTGCATTGTAAAAAAGTTTAATTTATTTCACCAGGAAATATTCTGCTAGGAAAGCATATTATCAATGTCTTTTACAGAGGAAACAATCACGAATAATTTCTTTATGTGGTTTTTTGATTTTCCATGTAAAAGCATCCTGGACTCAGTAGCATGTAGAACTTCAGAGTCATAAAACACAATACTTAGAGCCATAGTTTTTAAATCTTAAAATTTTACTGCCTCCTATATGTGAGTTGCAGGTGTTACATTTCTGTACCTTTCAGAAAAGAGGTTTTTGGGAAGATGTTAACAGAAGAAAGGAAGAGAGAAAGAAAGAAAGAGAGAAAGAAAGAGGAAGGATGGAAGAAAGGAAGGAAGAAAAGGAAATGAAGGAAAGAAGAAAAAAGAAAAGAAAAATGAATGGAAAGCAAAGGAAAAGGAGGAAAAAAGAAAGCAGGGAGGGGAAAAAGGGAAGAAGGAAAGAAAGAGACTAATATTCCTTCAATACAGAAAGGTGCTTTTAGAATTTTTGGAAACTTGTTCAGAAATAATTTCATAAGATGAACACAGTTTTCTACCCCACTTTAATGGCTTGTTAGTCCACAAGGAAGTTTGTACAAGAAGAAAGTGAGGGGGCACAGGTTAAGCATCTACGATTGCACAGTAATAAAATTGAAGCAGCTTTGAAAACTCTTGGCAGAATTGGTAGCCTAGGTCTGGAAAAGGGCACCCTGGTATCACATGGAACAATTTTAATAGTTTTGCTTATACCTAGTATACTGAGCAACCACATTTTAGGGCTAAAATAATGGCTATAAAGGCAACAAAGTTGTGATAAAAGTGGATAATGAAGTTAATTTACTATTTTCCTGATCATTTTTGGGTCACAATGTTCATAAACACTGAAGCATTGGTGAATTTGAAAAATTATTTTCATGAATATATAAACCCATAAAAGCTTGGACTTAAAGTTTAATTATTAATATATGTATGTTGTTTCACATGAGAATACTAAGCAGAATTATAATCATGGGTACTTGGGGAAAGTAAAGTACTTATATGGATACATTTAATGAATACAAATGGCATTTTGAAACAATTTAAAGTTCAAAAGTCAATGAAATGCTTCTTTAGGAATTAATGAACATTTATTTCATAAAAGAAAAGAACGAAACTTGTTTTTCCCTGTTTAAAAAATAAACTAATTTATTCAAGTGACTGCAAAAAGTCCACAGGGGAAAATTCCTTTTGGGAAAAAAACAAAAACAAAAAACACCTCAAAATCAAAATTTAGATTATGTAAGACATATTATTCAGAAAGTAACCCAAATTATTTCCATTCAGTAAGATATTCTAATTGCTGGTTATTCAGATTTTTAAGAAGCTGTTAATATTGAGTAATCTGAATTGAATCTTTGACAATAGACCTATTTGACCACAGAAGGAGATGGGACTAAACATAGGAAGATATAAATGACAAATGCTACAGCATTCTTAACCAACTTAAAAGCAAAATTAAACTAGAATATGCAAAATTCAAGTACAGTTGACCCTGAACAATACAGTTAAGAGGTATTTTATTGCTTGTATTATATACAGTATTTACACAATAAAGTAAGCTAGAGAAAAGCAAACATTATTAAGAAAATTATAACAAAGCAAAAATACATTTACAGAACTATATTTCACTGATTGAAAAATATCCATGTATAGGTGGACAGTGCAAATTGAAACCTGTGCTGTTCAAAGACCAACTGTATCCTCTAACATCTAATGTTTGATGTTGATTTTTTAAAGGGAAAGTTTTGTTTTACTTGTTAATATTTATGTATTTAATGTGTTTATTTATTTATAAATAATAAGGAGAGAGAGAGAGAGGGAGAGGGAGAATCTAAAGCAGGCCCTGTGCTGTCAGCACAGAGGCCTATGTGGGGATCATGATCTGTGAGATCATGACCTGGGCCAAAATCAAGAGTCAGATGCTTAACTGAGCCACCCAGGCATCTCTTATGTTGACTTTTTAATTTATCTTCTAAGTACATGTTTATTAAGATACTTTAAAATTATCTTCTAAGCACATATTTTATAGGATACTTTAAATTTCTAAATCAGTTACTAAACATAAAGGAATAATTTCTGAAAATATTACTTCCATCTATGTTTCTTCATCTCTTTTGTCATTAAGAATAATTCTATAACCCATTTAGTACAGTTATAGCTGAAGGTTCCTAGCAAACTGTACTTAATGGTTACATAATTTCATTATCGAGCATATGGAAATTAAATAACTTATTTCTTTAAGTGTTTCTAGATACTATGATACATTTTCTTTGCAGAGTATGTTGATGTAGCACATTGTCATATTGTTTATAAATAAATCACAAAAATAAAACCCTGGAAATGTAGAAATTTCATGCACAGTGAAAGTTTCCCTAATTACCTTCTAATTAAGCAACTTGCTGGATTCCAACCTGTTTCTATCATCCTCGCTGTAATATATTTACTAATAAGCACTTCTTTGGAATATTGATGACTATTAGGCTACCAATGAAGAAATCTTGGCACTTGTAGTAACTATGAGTTGAGTGCCTGCCAAGAGTCCTTTGAGGTTATCCTCAACTGACTCATGCCAGGTAAAACTGCAAAAGGCGTTAGGTGATTTAATTAAGTGTTACATAATTTGCTGATATCTATGTGCCAAAGAAACTGTGTGTGTGTGTGTGGGTATGTGTGTGCATGTGTATATGTGTGGGTGTTTATTTACATAAAAACTATGTCTAGTGTTTTGGAAAGACTCAGTGAAAGGAAATTAATCTAAAACTTCTGTTAAATTATCTATGGTTAAAACAACTCTAAAATACTGGAGGAAATACTGGAAGAAATAATAAATTTTTTAAAAATATGTATTTACATTTTATGATGACTTGGTTATTTTTTAATTTTTGGTTTTGTTTTATTCCATCTCTAACTTCTCACTTCACCTAATTAAAATAATAACCACTCAAACCACATTGGATTATAAATATGGGTAAAACACCAATCTATAGATCCATATTTAATAAGAATTCCTTGGTTTTACTTAAAAATATTTGCCAGTGACTATATGTGAACATTCTTTAAACTAAACATCATTATAAGAATATGCATGACCAATTTTTTAAAAATTCATATTTTTTGTTATTATTTCAGTTCCAATTACTTCAGGATAAAATGACTTCTCTGTGTCCGTTTTGGGGGTCTTTTTAATGCAGGGATGTACAATGTGCTTCTTAAAAGATGAATTAATACTCCAAGAATTTAATTTGATCATAATAACTTTCTAAAAAGATAACTCCAAATTTAATTAATTAATCCATATATGCACACATAATCTTTCAGAAACACTTAATTGTGAATAACATGGAAGGATTGCTTTACTGGATTTAGTTGAATCTACACTCTTATGATATCTTTTTGCAAACAATGTTCATTCAGATTTCATTTGTTCATTTATCTATTTAACCATTTTACCTTAGCACGAAGCAAATACTTTACTTAAAATAAATCAATTTCTCAGTTCAAAGACCTCACTCATTTACCTTTAGAAGGATGTGGACAAGAACAAGATCCATCACCTAGTCAGACACATAAATTGAATAAGCTGGTTGATTCAACAGGAATCAGGGTGACTTCTGAGGAAGATGAAAATATGAGCATGCCCTCTAACTTCTGTCCAAAGCCAGAACTAAATGATAAAAAGGAACAGAAAGGAAAGGAAAGGAAAGGAAAGGAAAGGAAAGGAAAGGAAAGGAAAGGAAAGGGAAGGGAAGGGAAGGGAAGGGAAGGGAAGGGAAGGGAAGGGAAGGGAAGGGAAGGGAAGGAAAGGAAAGGAAAGGAAAGGAAAGGAAAGGAAAGGAAAGGAAAGGAAAGGAAAGGAAAGGAAAGGAAAGGAAAGGAAAGGAAAGGAAAGGAACTTATATTGATATAAATGTAAAAATCAGAAAAGCCCAGCACTTCCTACTCCAAGCTCCTAGGAAGTTTGCCCTGTTAACTCAAGATTTTGAAAGATCACAAAGAAGAATCTCAAATATTTTTCAAAAGAAAGCAGAAAAGGAGAAAATGCTACTCCCCAAATTAATATTACACTATATGTTAACTACCTCAATTTTAAATAAAAACTTGAAACAATCAAACAAAAAGAAAGCAGAAAATATGTAGAGAAAAGCTGGCAGGGCCTCCCCAAAGTATCTTTAATTGGAGAGAATTAAAGCCTCTGAAAGAATGGGGGCACTGTAATTTAAATAAATTTTCACTGAATGTTAGGCAGTATCTATGGAAGCCATGAAAATATGCCTTTCATATCCACTGGCACAGAGAGCAGAATCGATTGACATTCCCAACTGCTGCCTTTCTGTCACTACTTTTACACTATGGTCATCCTTCCAAAGTCTTCTACTCACCAATGAAGAGGCACAAATTTGGCCCTAATGCAGTTCTATTCCTGTGTGACATGAGACTCCTCCAGCTGCAGAGTTTGGTTTAAGAAATCCTCCTCAGCCTGGGGAGGGAAACTTCTTTGCAACTATGCTGCAATCTGCCTCTCATCCTGCCCAGCACCCTTCCCTCCCTCTCTCCTTCACAAATAGGAAGCCTAAATGGTGTCTGAAGGCTCTCCTTCTCTCCCTTGGTTTCCTGATAATTGCCCTTCACAGCTGTTTCTATATATATCTCTCTTTCAGATGTAATTTCAATTTCCTGCTTCTCAGAGAATCCAAGCAATATCTAAGGAGACAGACAACAGGATAGGGACTTTGCCTCACTTACTGTTAACTGGGCAGGCAGGAAGATGCCATTCTGAGAGTGTATAGTCACTGAGCATCCCTAGTAAACAGCAGTCACCAAATTGCTAAAAACTTAACTAGCTCAAGGGTGACCTGAGAAAACATCTCAAAATATGGAAATGACCCTTCAGGTGTGATATTTCAGGCATTTTGAAAGACACAGGGTGTACTGTGACTACAAGGACAATGGAATTCACTGGTTACCCTTAATGTTGAATTGATGCCTATTAAGGTACATTAACAGTTTTAAGCTATGTATGAGGGCTCTTAACTCCAGTAGTGAAACCACACACTGCAAATCAAAAGACTGAGGAACTAAGAGACTAAGAGAGACACAGAGTTCCAGAGACATTCATATGTGAAATTTAGATAGTACATATTGTGACAACCAGAAGCAGCAAGCTTAATATACAAAGAACCTTTTTTTATTAATTTGAGAGAGAGTTAGAAAACACATAAGTGGGAGAGAGAGAGAGAGAGAGAGGGAGAGAGAGAGAGAGAGAGAGAGAGAGAGAGAGAGAGAGAGAGAGAGAATCCCAAGCAGGCTCCCAACCATGCAGAGTCAGATACATGGGGCTTGACTGCACAACACTGGAATCATGAACTGAGCTGAAATCAAGAGTCAGACGCTTAACCCACTGAGCCACTCAGGTGCCCCAAGAAGAGCCTTCTAAAGGCACAATTGACATTCATCTTAAAATGAGCATTCTCAATAATAGGTTGCTATTCCTTAGAATGCAATATAATCTTAAAGACATTTATACTCTGCTTTAACTTAAAAAAAATGATGTGTGGTTTCAGAAGACAAGTGGTAGAAGCAGAAAAGGCCCTACTTACTGTCATTCCTAATTACTTGTTGATGGATTTTGTGTTTCCTGTTGCCACAACTGTGGGCCTTAAAAGATTGGAGATCTTGCTCTTTAAAAAGAGCATACTCTTACAATGGAGTATTACAAAGATCTCTTTGGACCCCTTTTGCCCATAGACCAATAGATGAGAAGAAGGATCACCATCATGGCAACCTTAACACAATGACAGCAGGAAGGAACATACATGGTCCCCAGGTGATCATTCTAGTACTTCCTGTACTCATTGCCCGCTATAACTGTAAATAGACAGAGACAACAACTGTCATTTGAAAAAAAAAAAAAAGGGCTTGATTACCAAAGGTTCAGACAAAACACAAACGAATGTTTGGGTCACAGCACCTAACAGGTTACAAAAATACAAGTTCATAACAGTGGATAAGAAGAATTTGGGGTAAGTGGTGTTGGAGGGAGAAAATACATTCCAGTTGCAACCCAGAAGTTAAATGTACCAAAAAGGCTATAGTCTGTTTGGATAGCCTCCTTCTTCTAAGTTTCTTTCATAAAGACTGGTTCATGGAAACTAAGGAGCCGCTGGGCAAATCTACATAAAACAGTAGATCTGTGCAACAAAAAGCATGATGGCATATGGTGGCCATGAACAGGTCCCAGCAGCCATCTTTCAGGAATTGTAATCATATGCTAAGTGAGGCCACACATCCCTTAGCCTATTTCCTGAGAATATTGACTGAACCTGGTAATGAGACCAACTCAGGCCCTTCCGGCAAGATGTAGAATTCCTCCAGTGGGTGACTGTGGTTTGAGGACTCCTTATTTTGTCTCAAATGTTCACAAAACTATGTTACAATCTAAGTTTCTTCTTTCTCCCTTTTTCTTACCTCACTTTCCTTTACTATGTCACACCTGCATCATAGACTGATGGCTCTCCCCAGGGTCACTAACTTGTTCCTCTCTAATATATAAAGGCATTTCTCTCCTCAGTTCCTGGCTGGATCTGTTGGTAGAGCACACAACTCTTGATCATGGGGTAGTAAGTTTGAGCCCCTAGTTGAGTGCAGAGATTACTTAAAAATAAATAAATAAATAAATAAAGGTCTTTCCTTCCAATAAATCTTCTAGACCCAAACGTGGGTATCTGTCATCTTAAAGAGGTTGCCCTTGGAAGACTAAGCCTTGTAAACTCAGCTTATTTATATTAAAATTAAAAAGTTTCTAATTAAATTTGTTATCATATTTGAGGTATCTGGGTGTCTCAGTCAATTAAGAATCCAAGTCACCAAGGTCATGATTGATCTCGTGGTTCACAAGCTTGAACCTGACATCATTCTCTGTGCTGACAGCTCAAAGCATGGAGCCTACTTCAAAATCTGTGTCTGCCTCTCTCTCTGTTCCTTTCCCTACTCATGCTGTGTGTGTCTCTCTCTCTTTCAAAAACAAACATTTAAAAACAAAAAATAAATTTATGATCAATTAAGAACTTCTAGATAAATTTAGAAAGAATTTTGTTTGAGTATTTAAGTAAACAAAATCACAAAAACATTTTCTTGCAATATTCAAGTCAAAGAAAAGGGCTATTTTGAAAATATCAATATGAACACTATATTTCAAAACATATTGCATTTAACATGCCTTGTGAGCAGAAAAGCATTAAAATCAATATTCTACCACTATAGAAAACATTAAAAAATGGAGTATTAGATTCAGTAATTTATAAAACTAATTAATGACAGAACAAAGGGAATTAATAAAATGAGAGTAGAATTAGTTTTTAAAAAAGAGAGACGAGATGAGTATTAAAAAAAATCAAGTTCTGTTTGTTTGAAGTGGCCCATGAAACATGCAAATCTCTAGGCAGCATTATAAAGGAGAGAGCACTTTCCTGCTCCAGGCTCTACTCAGAGCTGGCTGCCTCCCTCATGGCCTGCTATATGGGCGGAAGCATATTACAAGGTGTTGATATGTTGCTTCTAGACCCCAAACGGGCCTGATAGGCACTGTGCAGAGCCATCAGTATTTTCAATTATGAGTAAGTTTTCTGTGTAATTCTATACCAAGACATGCTGAGAAGAGTAGATTGTTTATAAAAAATATAAGTCAGCAATTCATATTGTCTCACGGAGGAATCCAAAAATAAATAGAATAAAAAATGAAAGGAGAGGAAGTTTTCAGAAATATTACTGTAATTACAGGTGATGATGATGAGCCAGTTTTTATTTATTATTTTATTTATTTATTATTTATTATGTTTATTTATTATTGAGAGAAAGAGCATGAGCATGAGAGGGGCAAAGAGAGGAGGAGACACAGAATCCAAAGCAGGCTCCAGTCTCTGAGCTGCCAGCACAGAGCCTGACACAGGGCTCGAACTCACAAACCACGAGGTCATGGTCAGGACCTGAGCCAAAGTCAGACGCTTAACTGACTGAGCCACCCAGGTGCCCAGATCAGCCAGTTTTTAAAGCATATTACTTCACCATTTGAAGAAACACTTGACTACATTTTAGAATTAGAATTAGAAACATTTTCATAAGCACAACTTAGAAAAAAATAAAAAGCTTCTCATATTATGTTCACAACTGCTACCAAACCTGGAAAATACTATCATAATGTGAAATCTGGAACCTAAGCCAATTTATCAATATTGAAGTGGAACTTTCAATAAACAACTATATCCATATCGTATATATTTAAATGTGAACAAGTCCTATTTATTGCAGGAGAATATAGATGCATTAGAATTTAAAGATGACTTTATATAATTAATGGCAATAGTTATAAATGAAGAAAAATAAGATTCTGTATCAAAATAAGTAGAAAATAATATAATGTATTAAAATAAATGGAGATTACAGATTCTATTCTGGATGGAAAAATACAGATAACTTTGAAAAACAGAATAGCTGGATAATTCTTATACTCATATAAACTTTTTTGAGATATAAAAGGTTTGACAATAAAAAACAGACACTTAAATATAATGACTATTAAGTTAATGTAAATATCTAATTACAGTCCATTAAAATTCAATGAAATTGTACAATTTGAAAATATTAATTTGGTAGAAAATGTAAATATATATTTACAGATATAAATTAATCAAGGGGCCTTTAAATTATTAGATAGAAACAAATAGAAAAAATAAACTTTCAAAAAAAGCTCCACCTTACATCATATACCAGTGTATATTTCAAATATTTTAAAAGAGCAAAAATTAAAAATAAAAGAAATGTTAAATTAAACAACAGAAAATATAAGTTAAAACATGCATGTACCTGGTCTGGAGATAGAAAGGAGTTTTCAAAATTGGATCTAAACAAAAATATACTAGCAACAAATAGTTTGTAGAAATCAACATGTAAAGTTTACAGTGTGAAGTAAAATTTAACAGAAACATAAATAGCAAAAGGAATATAAAAGATATTAGTTGCTCCATAGCTGGCAGATTATGAAAAGAATTTTAAAATTCTATAAAACAATATATGTTCTAGTTGAAACTGGAGAAAAGTAATTAGTATCCAAAATTTAAATGGATAAACATGTATAACACTTAGCCATACTAAACTTCACATGTAGTGAAAATGATTCAAATGAAAACATTGATGATATATGTCCTCTCTGAAAAGATAATTATTTATTAAATATAATATTAATACCAAGACTGATGACTGTGTTGAAAATATAAAATGACTCATTCGGAGAAATTTCTAGTCTATACCTTATTCTTAAAAAGTTATTCTATAACTTTATTCTTATGAAAGAACATTCACTGAAACATTGCTGTGATTATGAAAATTTAGAAATAGTGTATATGTTCAACAATAGATTAGCTTACTAAAATTTAATACAACTCCAGGGTAAAACTATTGTAGCAGGCATTTTAATGAAAAATATGAAAATGTTCATGATATGTAGCTCAGTGAAATTATAACATATAAACTTAAATATGCAGCATGATTTCCTTTCTCTAAAACATGAGCGTATGCATATAGACAATGATCACATGTATATATGCATATTTGTATACTTACATTCATATTGTTTTCTTCTGGGTGAGTGGCCTGTTGACGTGTGTTTGAATGAAACGTGTGCACTGGGAGTGGGAAGATTCAGTTCCCTGAGTTTTACAAGCTTATTTGGTAGGGGAATAAGTGAATAGATATCACTGGAAAAATCCCCTGGACCTCCTTTCTTCTCCTATAAGGAAAAATGGTGATCACTTTCATTGAGAGCTCTTGGTTAAACAAAATTACTTTCTGGCTTTTTATCCATTGGAGAGCAGTTTTACACGCAAAATCAATCAGAGTGAAAATCCCACATAGGGTTCTTTAGGTCTCTGTATGCTATAGAAATGTTGTGATAGCATTTTGCTGAATAATAGCACAGGGTGGTAAATACATAAAATGGTCCCTGAAGGCCAGTAAAATAATGGACATAGGACACTGGTGAGCGTGCGGAGCTACTGACGAGCACTACTTTTTGCAAATCGTTAAAGCAGAAACACTAACCTTTAATTTCTCTAGGAGAAGAAGAGACAAAATATGCAAATAAAATTGTGTTAAAAACTAAACCTTCACAGAACAAACAGGAGATATATTCTACAGCACTAAAAGTAAATGAATGATTGTTCTAATAATAGACAGTGACATTATGTCTATTCGCCACCATCATGACAGTTTTATAAATAGACAGACTAAACTAGCTGCCATTCTTTAATGAAAAAACTTTCTTCAGTAATCAGTACCTGATACTATCCAGTGTTTACTACCTTTTGGGACAACTGAATAATGGACCAGGTTAGAGGTCTGGGGACAATGTTTTGAGTTACTTGGAGACTGTAGTGGTTTTTTTTTTTTTTTTTTACATTTTTTTAATGTTTACTCATTTGAGAGAGAGAGAGAGAGAGAGAGAGTGTGAGCAGGGAAGGAGCAGAAAGAGAGGGAGACACAGAATTCGAAGCAAGCTCCAGGCTCTAAGTTGTTAGCACAGAGCCTCAGGTGGGGCTTGAATTCACAAACTGTGAGATCATGACCTGAGCTGAAGTCAGGCACTTAACCGACTGACTTAACAGAGCCACCCCTAGACTGTAGGTTTTAATCGTTGTAAAATCACAGAAACATTAGGTCTGACTTCACAAAAATGCTCAGAAGTTCCCTTTTCTCCTTTGTCTTGCCCCCAATATGAAGCAGTTCAACCTTTCAACATTTTAAAAGTCTATTTCTAAACTATTAAGAGAAATAAAGAGGTCATGAAAATATTTACCAATCTGATATGTAATTTAAAATTTTCTTTACTGTTTTATTTATTTTTGATACAGACAGAGACAGAGCACGAGAGGGGGAGGGGCAGAGAGAGGAGACACAGAAATGGAAGCAGGACTCAGACCCCCAAATGTGAGATCTGACCTGAGCTGAAGTCGGAGGCTTAACCGACTGAGCCACCCAGGCGCCCCATCTGATCTGTAATTTTAGAAGTAGGAAAGGGTTGAGAGCTGGGAACCAAGTGTAAGGATTGATAATACAAGGGGTGCCTGGGTGGCTCAGTTGGTTAAGCATCTGTTCTTTGTTCAGGTCATGATCTTGCAGTCCATGATTTAAAGCCCTGTGCCAGGCTGTAAGCTGACAGCTCAGAGCCTGGAGCCTGTTTTGGATTCTTTGTCTCCTTCTCTCTCTGCTCCTCTCCAGCTTGAACTCTGTCTCTGTCTCTGTCTCTCTCTCTCTCAAAAATAAAGATTAAGAAAGAAGAATTACAAAAAAAGAGAAAAAGGATTGATAATACAAGAATAACTTAATCTTCCTGCTCTGTGACCTTTTTCACTCCACATCTGCAAACACACACACACACACACACACACACACACACACACACACACACAATATTAAGGTATTTACCAGTGAGATTCTGGGAACAAGAGATATTTATATACTCAGTTTCTAAGTAGACAACAGAGGTGCCTGGGTGGCTCAATAGACCTTTGATTTTGGCTCAGGACATGATTTCACAGTTAATGAGATCAAGCCCACATAGATCTCTATACTGACAGCTTGGAGCATATTTGGGACTCTCTCTCTCTCTCTCTCTCTCTCTCTCTCTCTCTCTCTCTCTCACTCTTTCTGCACACCCCCTCAAAAATAAATAAATGAACTGAAAATTAAAAATGGAAAAAAAGAGTAAAGGTCATTGTTTCACAACTGGATACAAAGAAAGAAGATCCCTAAAAATCAATTTCTTCTAGTGCTTTCTGTTATCTTGTGAGATAGGAAGTAGGAGAACTGAGTGTCCAGAATGACCTTAGTGTCCTGGCTTAGGAATGTTGGTGCCATCTAGCAAGGGAGGATGCAGATCTTGTTATATAGTATAGGCCTTAAATCCCAGCCAAGAGATTATGTGTTAAAATGACATATTTAGGTCCAATTTCTGGTACTTCAAATAAGGATCTTAAAAGTTGTCATGCTGTCTTAGTAAGTAAAAAGCTAAACAGACTGAAAAATCAACAACTTTTCTGGGATCTCTGAAAGATAGTAGGACCCAGAATAAACTGCTCCCCCCAGTTTTGGAGACACAGACAGAACACAAGGAGTCGCAGACAACCTGACCAGCGATGCCAAGATGAAACCACCATGAGAAGCTGAGTAGGAAGGGAGGGGTCGGAAGCCTGAACTGTAATTGAAGAATTAGTGGAGGCTCAGTGTGGACCAGGCTGAGACCTAGAAGCTCCAGGGCAACCTAGTCACTAGAAAAGCTTCCACAATTCTGTTAAGACTTACTTCAAGGAACTCTACCAGGTTCTCACAGTAAATGCCAGAAAAAAATCCCCTTGGTTTTCTGGCAGAAGCAGGGAGGGGAAGGACTTATTTTAAATACTTCAGGTGGTCTGTTCTGTCCTCTGGGGAGACTTGTTAACCAAAGCCTAAAAGCTCCCTCTGGTGGCTTTCTCCACCAGTGAGACCACAGACCACTCTGCCGACCAACTGGCCATTGTCTTTGCTATTTCTGACTGAAATAGGATGAGTATGTACATTGTTCCCACAGCCTGACCATAAGGACACAGGATGAAGGATCCCTTCCCATGTCGTATCCTTCAGAGTACCAGGAAAAGATACAGTTGCCAAAGATAATTGCATTAGTTCTTTCTCCCTGGAGCAGATGGCCAAACAAAAACCTGCATTCAGCAAGCCCTGTGGCACGGCGACAGCTGCAGATTCTTTCTTCCGGACCTATGGTGAATCAGCACTGTTGATTATGGCAGAGGGAAAAGGTCTGGCCAGGGTAATAAATGGAGGGCAGTTTTGAGGGATTTTGTGTAAGTGGTCTCAGGATCTAAAAGATCAGGGTTTACTTAGACAACATATGCTACGCCAGAAGTTCTAGAAAAGGCAGGATTAACAATAAATGATACTTAGGTTTTGAATTTCAGAAAGTTTTCTCAGGTCAGATTTTGGCTGATTTGAAAGCCATGGATTCTGACTGGTTTGCACAAAAATACATGGTTAGAAAAATCAAGTTTGGATTGCCTCCTTCAGGGAAGTTTAACAACTGGGGTGAATGGCTGTCCCTGGGATAACTATTTGGAGCCACCGGCTACAGGTGGGTCATGGCCCTGCAAGAAGATTACAGAAGGAAGAAGGCCCGTGTGGCTTAGTGAGCGCCTGTACAGCTGGAGAGCGGGACCGTGCTATGATGGCAGAAGCTTATACAAATAAATGCCGTCTACAATGTCTAGCTCCTCTTAGGAAAACAAAATGCATGGCCCTCTGTTAAATCCTTTGAAGTTAAGGCTTACTAGTACTCTGAGCTTTCCAATAATCATGGTTTACTGTTCTTTCAGGGATTACACCAGAATTTCACACAGTGATAGGTTTAAACAGTTGTTTTTGGTTTTTATGTTCACTAAAGATTAAATGAGAGATTGCAGTTTGAAGAGAAGTTAGCTGAGATTTGGAATCATCTTTGTCACATTTGCAAATTATACTCATTCCTATTTGTAACCTAAAGATAATTGTTTTCTAAAAACATAAATAAAATAAAAAATACAAATCAATGTGCCTAATTAACTTAATTGTGGAAAGATGATTCAGAATCTAAACCAATGAAGTGTAGTAATGCCTCTAAATTTTTTTAGACAGTGAAAATAATATAGGTCAGAACCTCAGATCTATGTAAAAGAAAGGGATCAAAAGAGAAATAAGCGAGGATAAAATAACTTTTTTTCTTATTCTTACTTGATCCAACAGATATATCTTTCTAAATAGTAATACCAACACTGTATTCAATTGCTTATGTATATGCCCTATATGTTTTATGCTTATTAGTAAGTGTAAAGTGTAAAGAATGTTAGCAAGGATATAATAAATGAGGAGAAGGAATTAGATTTATTTTATAGTACATTATTACAATACTAACAAAGTGGTATACTGTCATTTGAAAGTGGACTTAAATTAGCTGTAAATATCTATTTTAAAATTTAAGGCAAACCCACAAAAATATATATGCTATATACTAAGAGAGAAGAAAAAAATGAATCAATAAAATGCTCATTTAAAACCACAAAAGACAGAAAAAGAGTGGAAGATAAAAATAGGAACAAAGTATAAGAGCATCACATAGAAAACAATCACAAATATAGCAAATATGAGCCCAAAAGTATCAATAATCACAGAAAACCAATAGTCTAAATGTACCTTTTAAGTGGTAGAGATCCTCAGTGTGAGTCAAATGCAAGACTCAATTACAGGAAGTCAACAAGAAAAATATTTTAAATATAAAGAGACATACGGATTAAAAATAAATGGTTGAAGAAAATATAATATGCTAATACATATCAAAAGACAACAGAAATAGCTATGTTAATTTCAGACAGCAAAATTGAAAGTAAGGAAATTTATTAGGGATAAAGAAGGGCATTACATCATGACGAAGTGGTCAGTTCCCCAAGAAGACATAACAATCCTTAATGTTATATGACTAACAACACAGCATCACACTGTGTGAGGCAAAATCTAATAGAATTATTTTTTAAAAAATGGATCTACGATTATAGTTGGTAGACTTCAAAAACCCTTTCTTAGAAATGGACAGACACATCCAGCAGACAGAGTATTAGAGGTCATAGCTGAACACGATACCTTTAATCAGTTGGAGTAACTGACATCCATTGACTAAATCCTACAACAACATCATGCACATTTATTTCAAGTTTCACATTCAGCAATATAGACCACAATCTTTGCCCATAAAACACATTTAACAAATTTAAAAGAATGGAAATCCTACTACATCTACTCACAGATCACAATGGAATTAAACTAGAAATCAATAATAGATAACATATGTTCAGTCTCCACATACTGTGGGCTTTTCACCACAATATGTGGAGACTGAACAGCACATTTCTAAATACAGACATACTTCATTTTATTTTGTTTAACTATAATGCATTTTACAGATAATGCATCTTTTACAAATTAAACATCTGTGGCAACCCTGCATTTTCCCAACATCTGCTTAATTCATGACTTTCTATCCAATTTGGTAAATTTTATAAGATTTCCAACTTTTTCATTATCATATTTGTTATGGTGATCTGTGATCAGTGATTATGACTCACTGAAAGCTCAGATAATGGTTAGCACTTTTTAGCAAAAAATATTTTTTAATTAAGATATGTACCTTTTTCTTAGACATAATGCTATTGCAAACTTGGTAGAATACAGTATGGTGTAGACATAGCTTCTATATTCACTGGGAAACTGAAAACTTCATTTGACTCATTTTGTTGTGATATTTGCTTTCTTACAGTGGTCTGGAACTGAACTTTCAACATTTCTCCAGTATGCATGTAATACATGGGTCAAAGAAAAAAAATCTCAAGAGAACTTAAAACATTTTTTTCTGAATGAAGATGAAGAAAGAACTTATCAAAATGTGGGTGCTGTAGCATGATCCATGAAAGACATAATTGATAAGCTGTACTTCATTAAATTTATAAATTTCTCTTCCGTGGAAGACCATGTCAAGAGAATGACAAGACAAGCTGTAGACTAAGAATAAATATTTGAAAAAGAAAATCTGATAAAGGACTGCTATCCAATATATACAAATAACACTCAACAGTAATGAAATGGACAACCTGATTAAAAATTGGGCCAAAGACCTTAAAATATACTCATCAAAAATATATATATGGTTGGTGAATAAGCATATGAAAGATGATCCACATCATGCCATCAGGGAAATGCAAACTAAAATGAGATGCCATTATAAATCTACTAGATGACCAAAATTCAGAACATTGACAACACCAACTGGTGAGGATGTGGAACAGCATGAACTCTAATTCATTGTTAGTGGCAATCCAAGGCGATACAACCACTTGGGAAGATGGCTTGGAGATTTACTATTACCTTATGGGCCAGCAATCATGCTCCTTGCCATTCACCTGAAAGATTTTAAAAGTTATGTTCACACAAAAACCTGCACATGGATGTGGATAAGTTTTATTAATAATTGCCAAAAATTGGAAGCAACCAATATGTTCTTCATTAGGTGAATGGATAAATAAACTATTAAACCTGACCATAGAATTTAGTTCAGTGCTGAAAAGAAATGAACTATCAAACATGAAAAACATGGAGGAAACTTAAATGCATATTACTAAGTGAAAGAAGACCATCTGAAAAGGCTATATACTGCATGATTCCAACTCTATGACATTTTGGTAAAGGCAAATACAATGGAAGCCAGTAAAAACATTAGGGGTGGCAGGCGGGGAGAGGGAAGAGAAGGATGAATAGGTGGAGCAGAGAGGATTACAGGGCAGTGAAAGTGCTTTGTTTCACACCATAATATTGGATACATGGGATTATACATTCATCCAAATCCACAGCATGTTCAACACCAAGAATGAATCATTATGTAAACAATGGGCTTTGTATGATATGTCAATGTAGTTTGCCAAGTGTAACAGATGTACCACTCAATGGGAGATGTTGGTAATTGGGGAGGCTGTGTATGTGTGGGGCAGGCATTGTATGGGAAACCTCTGGACCTTCCCTTCAGGTTTTTGGGAACCTAAAATTTCTCTAAACAAAATAAAGTCTTAATAGAACAACACATTTTTTTGAATACCATATTTAAGAGAAAATGAAAAGTAGGCTTAAGAGGTGAAGAAAAGGAAAACACCTTATGCTGGGCATCTATGTTATATTAAATAAACACAGGATTGAGAAAGATAAGCAGGTGTGTGAATTGTCAGATTTGTCTTGAAAGTAAAGAAAACAGTAATCAGGGGATTTCCCAGGATATGGTCTTGAGGAGGCCAATTGATTGCCAAAGTCCTTGTTATTGTAGAATTTGAAAGATCTCTACACTCCTCTGAAATATTTCTTTTTGCCATAAGACACTTTTGATCAGTAGTCTTCAGAACATTCATGCAGAGATTAATCAGTCCTGTTCTTGGGATCTTTAATTTGTCTTGTGGGAAAATGTCACGTCAATTAAAAACCCATCACTACAATCAGTATTTCAGGAAGCCTGGAGAACACGTGCTTACTGGTGGCAATCTGTAATTGCCCCAAAGGAAAGATGAACATTCCTTCCTAGCCTTTTTTATGGATGCTAGATATCCCATCAGAAAATATAAAACCTATTGTTTTCAGCATACACGTCTTTTACATCTTTGGTTAGGTTTATTCGTAGGTATTTTATGGTTTTTCGTGCAATTGTGAATGGGATCTGTTTCTTGATTTCATGCATAGGAGCACATGTACCCCAATGTTCATAACAGCACTTTCTACAATAGCCAAATCATGGAAAGAGCCTAAATGTCCATCAACTGATGAATGGATCAAGAAGATGTTGTATATATACACAATGGAGTACTACATGGCAATGAGAAAGAATGAAATATGGCCATTCGTAGCAAAGTGGATGGACCTCGAGGGTGTCATGCTAAGCGAAATAAGTCAGGCAGAGAAAAATAGGTACCATATGTTTACACTCATAGGTCTAACAGTAGAAACCTAACAGAGGACCATAGGGAGAAGAAGGGGGAAAGAGAACTGGGGAGAGTGAGGGACACAAATCATGAAAGACTATTGAATACTGAAAATAAACCGTGGACTGAAGGGGGAGGGGGAGGGAAGGAAGGGGGTGATGCTCATGGTGGGGGGCACTTGTGGGGAGAAGCACTGGGTGTTATATGGAAACCAATTTGAAAATAAACTATTAAAAAAAAGAATATGTAACATAGTTTCAGGTGCAGAATGATACTTAAATGAAAATGAGTATCAACAATAAAACAGTGAAACTTAAAAAAAAATAGAAAACCTATTTATTTCACTAATAAGGAAGTGATATTTGATGAATTTACTAGTAATCCAATGAAAAAAAGAAATCACAAATTTAGGGGAAAATGATTATTTACAAATTAATAGCTCTCACATTATTTATACATGATAAAAAGTATTCTTAACAGAACTAAGGACTTGAGAAATAAGGTATCTGTAAATACTGGTATGACCAATTCTAGTCTTTTTACTCTTTTGAACCCTTTCACTGTTCAGTGATAATAGTTCAAATTTCCAAATATGGGGGGAAAACATCACCAGCACCTGATTGATTCCTCCTATCCCTTTCACATATTTAAGTATTTAGGATTTCAATATACTAAATTCTGAAGACATTTTTAAAGAATATATTGCTTTAGTTTCCTTCTCACATATTTAGTTATACAACCATTGGTCACCCACCTATCTTTCTACTGCCTACTTACCTATCTACCCATTATCTATCTCTCTATCTCTCTCTCTATCTATCATCTTTCTATCACCATCTATCTGTCATCTATGTAATTACCTATCAATATACTTCTCTGTTACAATAAGAGTTGCATATAGCACACTTCAGTATAGATTATTTCCTGCTGATCATAAGATGCTGAAGCTTCTGTTAAATTTTGTCAAACTTTGATTAGCTTCTTTGATTCCCACTACCCAATTATGACAACTGTCTACTTTAGAAGTAGGTAAAGAATAAAAAAGTAATCTGTAAATTTTGGATCTCTTCTGGTTTAGGTACATTTAAAGTGTTATGTAAAATCCAGAGATGTTGAGTAATATGATATTAAAACTATTTTATACAGAAATTAGTACTGCAGGATGAAATGGCCATTGTCTCTTCAATCAGTCTGTTTGGGTAAAGTCTTTTTGGTTTGTTTTTAATATTAGTCTGGATTCAAAAACTTACCCATTTTGAAACTACTTTGTCTCTAAGTTTGTAGTCAAAACTATTCTTATTTAAATTAATCTGCTATCAGTTAAGCTGTATTAATTTTATTCTTAACAGGATGAGAATATTTTTCTTATTAAGCTATACTTTGTTTAAGGCATTGGCACAATTTTAACAATTTAACAATAAAGATGAAAATTCTGAGGCAGAGTTAGATCTGATAGCTTTATGTATTTAAAATCCTCTTGTTATTTTTAATCCTTCTTGTACATATTCTCACAGAATGTAATTCATTGTTTGAAGAAACTCAATTACTGAAATTCACAGTGTATGAAAAACTTTAAACTATGTTTAAAGAAACTGTTGAGATGTGGGGCAAATGTAGATTACATTAGGAAACCATACTCAGGAGATTAAGATGAACATTTATCTACTCAAGGGGAAAATTTTTAATTCCTCTTGAGATTTGGAGAATTATTTGGTATAATCTATATTGCCTTTTCATATTATAAAACAAGTAATTGTTGGGTCTTTAAAAATGTTAAAAGCATTGAAATGTTTTAAAATACTGGCTTTTTGCTTACTTACTATTTATATCTGTAGTTACCATGTTTTGTAGATTGCTGGTGTATTTGTTTCCACTATTTATATTATTTTAGAAAGTATCAGAAATACCTTATTAAAACAAGGGTTGTATATATATAAATATATATGTTCACATAATGTTTTATTTGCAGGAAGAGTATATACATTAGAATAATATTATCAGCATATATTTTATGTTTTCTTTTATCATTTTGAATGTTTATTTACTTTTGAAGGAGAGAGAGAGAGCGAGCGAGCGAGCAGGGGAGGAACAGAGAGAAAGGGAGACACAGAATCCAAAGTGGGCTCCAGGCTTTGAGCTGTCAGCACAAAGCCTGACATGGGGCTCAAGGTCACAAACCATGAGATCGTGACCTGAGCTGAAGGTGCCTAAATGACTGAGACACCCAGGCGCCCCTGTCAGCATATATTTTAAATTCTCCTATAACCATGTTCCCAAGAGATTGAAAAGAGGAGGCTTTGACACAGGACATAATGAGAAAGAAAGGGGGAATTCTTAAAAAGGTAGTGGTTCTACGGGGCATCTGAGTGACTCAGTCAGTTGAGCGTCCAACTTGGGCTCAAGTCATGACCTCGTGGCTTGTGAGTTGTGGCCCCGTATCTGTGCTGACAGCCTGGAGACTCTCTCTGATTCTGTCTCCCTCTCTCTCCCTCTCTCCTGATCATGCCCTGTCTCTCTCTGCCTCAAAAATAAGTAAACATTAAAAAATACTTTTAAAATGTAGTGGTTCGTAGAGTAAGACAAGGAAAACAATGGAGGGAGGTAAGAGGGAAAGGACTTTTTAGGGCAAAACATCTGCAGTTGGGAGAGGATGGAAACAACTATATAGATGAGAGATAGATGGATAGATAGTTTTGGATTGCATTGTGTTCCCCCAAATTTATATGTTGCAGTCTTAATCAGTATCTCAAAATGTGACTGTATTTCAAATATGAAGTCCTTATTATTTTATTGATGTTTTAATGTTTATTTTTGAGAGAGAGAGACAGAGACAGAGAGAAGCAAAGAGAGAGACGGAGACAAACAGGCTCCAGGCTGAGGGGTCAGCACAGAGAGCAATGTGGGGCTTGAACTCAGGAGAGCCATGAGATCATGACCTGAGACAAAGTCAGAGGCTTAACCGACTGAGCCACCAGTTCCTGAAAAAGTATCTTTACATTGTTTTACATTTTTTTCTTACTTTTAGCTTTTTATTTTTACTTAAGTAAAAAGATACTTAAGTTAAAATGAGGCCATAAGGGTGGGCCCCAAACCAATCTAATTGGTAACCTCATTACAAGAGAAAATTCAGCCACACAGAGACACCAGATGTCCACTTAGAGAGAAAACCATCCACAACCATTGAGAGCCAGAAGAGGGACACCATTTATAACCTAAGGAGAGAGGCCTTGGGAGAAAGCAACCCTACTGATAACCTTGATCTTGGACTTTCAGCCTCAGAACTGTGAGAAAATAAATTTCTGTTGTTTAAGACAACCAATCTGTGATACTTGGTGTGGCTGCCTGAACGAAATAGGACAATAGATGTTTCCCCTGTTTCCGTTTTGGAATCCGTGAGAAGACTGGTTTGGGGGGTGTTTTTACATTAATCTGGGGCAGGCCTAGCAGAGATGTGTGCCACCAAGGAGCATGCCCACAATTTTCTAAGATCCTGAAATTAAGATCGGAGTGCTGCCTGTGTGCTCCTGTGGGAGACACAGGAAGAATCAGCGGGCCGGCCATTGTAAAGGTCCAACTCCCCAGGAAGGCATACGGTGACTAAAAATGGACGACCTAAGCCATAAATACAATAGAGGTTATAACTGTATCACAAAAAACTGGCCTTGCCAGCAAGTGCTAGCCAGTTGAGCTGTCAGGGGACCTAGCATTTAACGTGACACGTTGTTACAGATATTACCAAAACCCCACAGGAGAAAAGGATGGACATGTGGATCTAAAGCCACTTTCTCTTTGCAGAGGAGGCAGTAAGTTTTCCTCTTATCACTGATGCTAATTTAAGAAAAAAATAGGGGAGGAGATATCCTAAAACAAAAAACAAAAGAAAAACTCTGTATTGACAAAATGCCTAAAGGGACTCATGAATACTAGTGAGAGTTTCCATTTTTTATTAAACTACATATACAAGCAAAGAAAGCATAATCCACTATATACTCCCACTATTGGTGGATAAATGTAAGACTCCTCCCAAAGTACATATTTCTTTTTTGTTGAAGTCGTAAAAGATAACTTTAGACTAGGCTATTAGAAGTTTTTGAGCTATTGAAATTGCTGCTTACCATGATGTTTGAATTGATATTAAAATAGCAGAAACTATTTCATTATCTCCTGAGAAAAAAGTCTGACAGGAGGCAAGGAAATTTGTCTCTAAAAGGTGACTAATTCCTAACCCCCACTGAATGGAGGGCCTAAAGGAGCTTATACACAAGCATTGTCAGCCATGAATATCTTAGGAAACGGGATAAATTGTGTCTTCAGAGAGAAGGCATAAATAAAACTATTTATAAGGAAGTGGGGAAGTAAACAGTGGAAAACAGAGACTGGGAGGAATCTGCCCCTTACAGAAGATTTAGCGGGACTAATGTTTATACTTCATTTAAATTATGTAATTCCAAAATATTCTCACCAAAACGTATTTCCAAATCTTTGTCTCAAGGGTCTAAGATAGGAATCAGAAGACTATAGCATGTGGAGAAATCCAAACGCTCACCAGCCTAACCAAGAAGGAAAAGAAAAGCCACAAATTACTGATAACAGAAATGAAGGAGTGGCTACCACTACTGAGTCAGTGGACACTAATAAAAAAACAAAGGAGTTTGATGAACAGCTCTATGTCCACAAATTAGATACCTTAGATTAAAAGGACTGATTCTTTGAAAGAGAGAAACTTCTAAAATTCACCCAAGGATAAATGAAAAATATGAATAAGACCATATTTTTAATGTATTTGAATCAATAATTAATAACCATCTAAAAAAGAAAACATCAGCCCAGATGGAGTCACTGATTAATTTTAACAAACATTTAAGGGAGAAATGCTACTAATTCTCTATATCCCATTTCAGAAAATAAAAGCAGAGGGAACACTTTCTAACTCATTCCATGATGCCAGCATTATCCTAGTGTAAACAACAGACAGCAATGTCATTGCAGGAAGGAAAACTACAGACAAGTATCTCTCAGGAACATAGATGCAAAATTCTCATAAAATATCAGCAAATATAAGCTGACGGTGTATAACAGGAACTGTACACAGTTATCAAGAGGGAATTAGTCTATGTATTTGATGGAGGCAGAGATTGGATGTATACAGACACAAAGCAAGGAAAAGCCAGAGCCACCAGAATCTGGAAGAGGGAAGGAAGGACACACCCATGGAAACTTCAGAGGAACCACAGTCTTCCTGGGACCTTAATTTCAGACTTCTGTTCTCCAGAACTGGAAAAAAATACATTACTGTGGTTTTTAGTCAGGAAGTTTATGGCAATTTGTTATGGCATCCCTAGGAAAATAATACAGTGCCTAATAAAGTAACTCAGGGGTGCCTGGGTGGCTCAGTTGGTTAAGCGTTTGACTGTCTCAGGTCATGATCTCATGTTTCATGGATTCAAGCCCCACGTCGGGCTCTGTGCTGACAGCCGGCTCAGAGTCTGGAGCCTGTCTTTGGATTCTGTGTCTCCCTCTCTCTCTGACCCTCCCCTGCTCACGTTCTCTCTCTCTCTCAAAAATAAAATAAAACATTACAAAAATTAAAAAAAAATAAAGTAACTCAATATTTTGAATACACATCTTATACATTTTCACAAAAATTTATAATGTACTGAAGATTGTCAAGAGACATCATACCATAGTCATTCAAGATACATGCCACCCAAGATCTCTGTTAAGCAGATTCAAGTGAAAAAAGGAGCACGATTTAACTCTATGTCCCATACTCCCCTGTACCAGTTTCTCAAAACATCTTCTCCAGTGAAATTTGAAAAGCAGAATTCTGACTTAGACCTATTGGTTAGTGCAAAAACTAGAATATTCACAGCAGATATAATATAATAGAAAATGATTCTTCAAACAGTGAAAAGAAACAAAGTAATAAGTAAACATTGTTGCCTACCTACTTTAAGATAATAAAAACATTAATTTTACCAGGCCTGAGCTAATGGCCATATTCTGGATTTAAATTAATAAAGTTGTAAAAAAATTGTTTTTACACTAAGAAATCTCCTATGTCTTATTGAGGGTGGGGTATGAGCTTTGGAGACATGTTTAGTAATGTATTAAAACAGATTATTTGAAAAATAGGTTGAGCAGATGGCATAATGAACCCAACTCAGTAGAATTCACCCTTTCTTAAATTTTTACAGCAGTGTTAATTGTTATAATTTTATGGGCTATTTTCTTAGATTTTTCAAAGGTCTTTAAATATCTTTAGTAGAATAAGTCATTCCACAATTAGTCAAAACTCATTATGATCAACAAGATAAGTAACCATCACTTAAAAATAAACACAGCTACTTTGGCCACTAATAATAGCAGTATTAACTATCTTAAAATTTTGAAAATAAATCTTTATATACTGTGCTCTTCTGTGTTTTTTTTAGTAACCTCAAAATTATTTTAGATAGTGAAATATATTGATGTGTAGCAATCCATGATAAGTGATATTTCTAGGAAACATTTGATAAAATACTATGGAAAAGCATGCTCAAAAATGTTACAAATATTATAAAAATATGATGTTAAGAGAGAAAATACACAAAAGTCATACTATATGTTACAAGTTCTTAAAAATATATTTACATACATACATATTTACAACTGTGCATTTTATGATAAAATACTGTATAAACATCAAAATATACACAACAGTCATCTCTATAGCTGGTTTTACTTTACATTTTTATATTTTTTTAACTTCTTAAAATGAACAGGAATTTTGCTCCAATAAAAATGTTATGTCTTTGCCTTCTAGGTCATTTCAAAATAAAGTTAATTTGCTAAATCTGAGTTTCTCTGCATATTATCCATAAAACCATACAGATCAACAAAGACAACAAATAAAACCAAACATAATCCATATCTCAGCTTATCAGGGAATAGAGATTACTGTAATCTTCACTCTATGTATAAGGAGAGAAGTAAACATGATATCCCCACAGATGGTTGATATCAGAGCCGAGTTAAGAATGCATGGAATCAGGAGACACTGCATGAAAAAGGAGAAGGGGGTGGGGTACAAGGGTTCAAGGAAGATGGGGTTTAGGCAAAATTATCCCAGAAAGAAAAATTCCTTTTGCCGCATGAAAAAACCATTGCAAACAAGTATGAGACCTGGTAAATCTCAGCAGGAGATGAAGGGAAACCATTTGAACACATATAATAGTGGAGTTGGATGTCAGAAATATCAGTTGCTTCTAGGAGATTAGGAAGTAACCAGAAAAGGAGCAATAATATATAGACATATAGAAGTGAATAGAAAAGAAGAAGAACATGGGGAAATTAAGGGGTCCTGAAGGAAAAAAAGCAAAGCAGAAAGTAGAAAAATACACCAAATGCTTCCTTCAACACAACCAAAGGAAAAAGCGATGTAACTAAGGTAAATTAGGAAAAATATAATCCAAAGAAATAAGTATTTTATATACATCTAAATTGGTAGTAATATGATTGAGTTGGGCATCTAACACTGCAGGGATATAAAGCAACTTCACATAGCACAGGAAAATACAGATGCTTTATCCAGGTAGTTAGCTGATCGGTTTTGTGCATTTTGTTTGTTTGTTTCAACCCAGGACAAATATGAATAGTACGAAGGAAAGAATATTGTCATGACTCCAAGTGAGAGGAGAGATTAAGTTGTTTGTCAGTGCATAGTTTGAAGTTCCAACATGGATAAATTAAGTTTTGTTATTATGGTTATATAAGATAAATGTACTATGGGAACTACTATAGTAAAATGAATAACCTAATTATCATTAGATATTTTAGCCTTATCCACTTCTCCCAATGAAACAGTATTTTTATTTTAGAATTTTGTTTTTTAAAAAAATTTTAATGTTTTTACTTATTTTTGAGAGAGATAGAGAAAGAGAGACACAGCATGAGCAGGGGAGGGTCAGAGAGAGGAGTCACAGGATCCAAAGACAGGTTCCAAGCCCTGAGCTAGCTGTCAGCACAGAGCCTGATGCAGGGCTCGAACCCACGAACTTTGAGATCATGACCTGAGCCAAAGTCAGACACCCAACCAACTGAGCCACACAGGCCCCCCAAGAATTTTGTTTTTTAAACTAGCATAAAGCTGAACTTTTTGATGTAGGGGTTGGGAACTTTAGCACATGTGTAAATTCATGTAACTACTATCAAGTGATGATACAAGCCAGGTGCCTCAGTTCCCAAACCTCCCTAATGCATCCCTTTATAGTTAAACACTCTACTCATGCCTAACCCATGCCAACTACTCCTTTGTTCTCCATGACAATATTTACTGAAAATGTTATAAAAATGAAATCATATAGTGTGTAACATATTGAGAATGATTCCTTCATCATAATGAATTTCAGGTTCATCTATTGTTGCAAATATCAATACTTTACTCTTTTTTTTATTGCTTAATGTTATTTAAATATTATAATTTTCTATTGAATTGGTTTTCATTTTTGTAAAACTAAATGGCTATATTTGTATAGATCTATTTAAAGACTCTCCTTTCCGTTCCACAATCTGTACTATTTTTTTTTGGCCAAACTTTTTATACCTTAATAGCTGTGGCATTATAGTAACACTTAACATTGGGTTGTGTGCTTTTATTTTTTGTTTTCAAAATTGTTTTTACTATTTCCTTCACACTTCAGTGGAGATTTTAGGAGCAGCTTATTAAAAACTGCAAAACCTTTTAGAATTTGGATTAAAATTGCATTAAATCTACTGGACAATTTGAGAAAATTTAACACTGTACCTACATGGAGTCATCCAGTTCATAAACATGATATATGTTCTTTCATTTATGTAAGTCTTCCTGAGATGATGTTTAATTCAATTATTAGTTCTAAAAATAGTTTTTAAATTTCTTACTATATTCCCCATATATAATCATGCTGGCTATAAATGAGAGCAGTTTTATTTCTTCCTTCCTGATATGGATAACTTTTTATTTCTTTTTCTTCCCTTTTACACTAGGATAGGACTTATTTTATGGTGTTGAGTATAAGTTGTGAGAGGATATCAATTCATTTTTCCCAAACTTAGGATGAACTAATTTAACCTTTCACCATTAAGTATAATGTTGGCTATAGGTTTTCTGCAAACACCCTTTCTCAGGTTAAAAGTTACCTTTCTATATCTATTTTGTGGAGACATTTTACCACAAATACATGTTTAATACAGAAAAATGTTTTTTCTGCATTAAAATTGATATGATTTTATGTTTTTTCTTCTTAATGCTAGTAATAATGTGGATTGTATTCGTGAATTTTGAATATTGAACCATTTTTATATTGTTAAAGGTGTAGCATATTATTCATTTTCATATTAATGGACTGAATTTGCTAATACTTCGTTATCAACAAAGTTATTTTTGCATCTGCATTCATGAAAAGAGCTCAGATTTCTGGATTATATTGTATAGAATTAGTGGTTTCGTTCTTAAATGTTTGTTAGAGTTCTCTGGGGATACCCACTCAGTCTAGAGATTTATATTTCCAGATGTATTTAATGGTGAATTTCACCGTTCATAGTTACTGTACAATTTAAATTTTCTGTTTCATTTTGGGTGAGTCTTGGAGGTTTCTGGTTCATTTGTAGAAATCTTTTCATCTAGGTGGTTGATTTCTATGTGTAGAGTTTTTCATGGTATTCCCTATTGTCATTTAATGTCTCAGTATCTGTAGAGATGTCTGGCCCCACTCATTTTTTTTATACTGGTAATATATTATTTCTCTCTCATTTGTTGGATTGCCTCCTGGACATTATATCCATAAACTTCTCCATATTTAAGTGCTGTTTTCTAGGTTCTCTTTATATTCAGATCAGGACATTGATTCACCTGCTCTCCAAAATAGAATTTAAGGTAGAAAATAGATGTATTCTTGTGATTCCAGAAGGTGATAATTGTCCCAAGTCCCAGCATTTGGGAATATCGAAAAAAAATAAATATAAAAAAGCAAACAAACAAAAACCAAACCTTATATAACATTGTAGGTTATTATTGTCTATATTTATATATGTTGGTATGCTTACACACATGCCTGTGGGATAATATTCACTCAATTATCTTACAGAAAAGGATAGGAGTATTTTACATATGTATCACTGAACTTATTTTTCAAATTATTTATCCTTGTACCCCAAATTTCTTTGTGCTGAAATCAGCAGCAAATCAGTCTATAATTTTTAACAGTGAAGAGGTTTTTTTTTTATGTATGAGGAAATATAAGAACATTTCAGAATGACCCAAAATAGAGTAAAATGATGCCCCAAATTTCTGCACTGTTGTTCCTTTGGTATGTCTGAAATTTTTGATGGCTTCGTTTATTTTAAATCTTTCAGCTGTGAAGTGTTTGTATTGCAGGAGAAGTAGAATTCTACTTAGAATATGGCTGTTACAAAAGAAAGTTAGCATGGAGGGTAATTTGTGTAAATTATAAAAACAAAAATAGGTATTTTGAATTAATACAGTATGTTCTGTTTAAAAATAACAAGACCTACTTTGATCAAGGCTTGAAGAAAAAATAAGCAAATATATTTTTCATGACTTCAAAAACTTCTCTCAGTAATATTTAACACTTTTTATTTGTTCTGTGATCCCACCCTAACATACAACTTTTCTCTGTGCAGTCATCATGTCTCTATAGGGTTTTAAAGACCTTGACATTTTCTTTAAACTTTTGATAACCTCGACAGCTTTAAGGAATACTGATAGGGTATTTTATAGAGTATCCCTTCAATTTGGGTTTCTCTGTGTTTTGTTGCTGTTGTTGTTGTTGTTGCTGTTGTTGTTTGTTGTTTTCTTTTCTCAATGTTAGATTAAGCTTATGAGTTTGGGGGAGAAAAATCACAGAGATAAATGCCATTGTCAGTTAGACCATATCAGAGGTCCATGCTATCAATATCACTTATCACTGTTGATATTAACCTTCATTTCTAGACTACTTAGTGCTTCTCATGTTTCTCCATTATAACGTTAGTATTTTTTCTCCATTTGTGTACTTCACTTTTTGGAAGGAAGTCAATTTATGGAGCCCACACTTAGAAAAGATGTGATGCTGGAATCAGATGCATGCACCTCTATGTAGAATAAGTGTGAATGTGACAATTATAAATACAGAACTGATACAAGTCTTTTGCACAGATGATTGAAATACTTCAAATGTCTAGGGATATTTTCTGTGATATATTTTTTTGAAATGGTTTAAAAATGGAAAAAAATTAATCTTGCAGAACGTAGACTTCTTATATTTTTAAGACTTACATTTCTGTACTATTATTTTACCACTTTTACCATTATTACCATTAATACCATTTGAGGGGCTCCTGGGTAGCTCAGTCGGTTAGCTGTCTGACTCTTGATTTCAGCTCAGGTCATGCTCTTGATTTCCTGGGATTGAGACCCATGGTGGACTCTGAGCTGACAGTGTGGACCCTGCTTGGATTTCTCTCTCTCTTCTACCTCTGCCTTACTCCACCCCACCCAAAATAAATAAATAAACTTAAAATTTTTTTGAAAAAACTTGTGGTTGGGGTACCTGGGTGGCTAGGTCAGTTGATCTCACTGTCCTGGACCAAGTTTGGCTCTCTTCTGAGCATGGAGCCTTCCTGAGATTCCTTCTCCCCCTCTCTGCCCTACTCTTTCTCATGAGTGCACCCTTGCACAGGCACTCTTTCTTCTCTCTCTAAAATAAATAAATAGATAGTAAAAACAAACAAACTTAGTGGTTATCCAAAAATAGAGTTGGGTTTTAGCTTTAAGATTTTTTTGTCTTCAGAGAATTTGAATACTTTGGGGAATATGAGAAAAATCACTTTGTGGGGCTTCCCTAAACATTGTAGAACATGTAGTATCTTTGAGAAGTAAGTGAGATGGTTGCTTTTCAGAAATACCAAATAAAAGCTGTGCTAGTTAACAATATGTTTCCAACCTATTGGAAATATGTATGAAACCCTTCCATCCCCTCCTCCCTCCCATGAGTCCCAAATCCTTAGACACTTCACTTCTTGGTTCTTCTTCCCCTCTCCATCTCCCAGGCTTATTATTCAAGGGTTTTGCAATGTGCATGAACCAAAACGCTGGTCTCTGAGTCACCTCAAGGAATGTCTTTTTGGTTTTACATGGACAGAGGCAGCTTCCAAGGCTATAACCTTTGTAGGACTCAGCCAATGGGGAAAAAGGGAAGGGACTTTATGCTAGGAGATAAATTGGCTGTTGTAACTGCCCCAAGTATGCCTGTCCATCAGACACCTGCTCTTGTGAGAACAT
Source organism: Suricata suricatta (assembly GCF_006229205.1). Classification (NCBI taxonomy): domain Eukaryota; kingdom Metazoa; phylum Chordata; class Mammalia; order Carnivora; family Herpestidae; genus Suricata; species Suricata suricatta. The sequence goes on along the minus strand of NC_043700.1, from coordinate 83,916,282 downwards.
TAACTAAAGCCTCACATCAGTGTTCTCTGAGTCTCTGTGTCCCTCCTTTGATTGAGTCAGCGGGCTTATTTTTCACAGTGTACACTAGGGACAAATGATCTTCACAATCATTGATAACACAAAAATATCCCCACAAATTTCTCTAGGTATCAGTACATTAAGACCAATATTTTAAGGGTGATAATGTTGTCTTTCAACTACAAAAGTGAAATAAATAATAAAAAGCCAAAGAAGAAACTGACCTATTTGATATAGGCTATAGCAAAGAGAGTTCAGTTGTATCTAGCCAATACTGCAAAATTTACCATTCATAGTTTTATATTACAAATTATAATTATGCAGTAAACTTTCCCCTTTTTATTATATACTTCTCAACATAACAAATAAATGCATGCAGTTTTGATAAACGCATAGTTGTGTTACTGATAGGACAAACAAGATATCATTTTTCTCATATTCCCCACAGTATTCAAATTCTCTGCTAGGCATCAATCCTACCCACATCCACCCTGATTCTCCCTTCCCCTCTGTGTTCAACACTTCCCCACCACTCTCAGCTCTTAGAAACAACTGATCTGTTTCCAGTTCATATAGCTTTCCCTTGCCCAGAATACAATACAATACAATCTGATCACATGCTTAGACCCTGTAGCCTTTAGTGTTTGTTACCTTTCATTTAACATAATGTATTTGAGATTTATGACTTTTTCTAGGTTTCAGTGTATATCAAGAGTAATTTCTTTTCATTATCAACTAGTATTTAATTTTGTGTAGGTGCTCCAATTTACTCATCTGTTTATCAAGGAAAAGAAACTTGGGTTAGATCCAACCAGGGGCAACTTCATATAACAACACTGCAAAAATCTCTGTCTAGGAATTTCCATAACCAAAAGTATTCATTTTAATTTGTTAAAAGTTCTGAATGAGAGAGGTTAGTAATTTTATGTTTAACCTTATGACAGCTTTAAGAAATTTTTGAAGGTATGCACCCTTATAAATTGCAGTTGACTATGGAACAGCACAGGGATTAGGGGTGCTGAAGCCATCCACTTACCTCAAAAATCCAGGCAAAACTTTGGGACCCCTCAAAATTTAACTATAAATAGCCTACTATTGACTGGAAGCCTTACCAATAACATAAATGGTTGATTAACACCTATTTCCTATTCTTACAATAGTGTAAGTTAGAGAAAAGAAAACGTTATTAAAATCATGATAAGAAAACACATTTACAGTACCATACGGTAAAAATATCTGCATATGAGTGGACCCATGGAGTTCAAACCTGGGTTGTTAGGGTGGACTATAATCCAAATAGTTGTATTTTTTATGGCTCCTCTCATACTTCTTATTTTATTATTAAAATATTAATAATTTGTTTCTTGTTTAATTATGGAACTTACACATCTATAAAACTCAAGAATAGAAAATAGAAAAATAAAACTAATAGTGAACTGTGCTTTTCAAAAATAGAAAAGATATACCTACATTGTTATTAATTATTCCATTCATATGTACTAAAAGGAATATACTCATTATGTATATGTGTTTGCAAATTATTATGGCAATCGGATAGATTCCTTACAAAGACTATGTTTATATAATTATATATGTATATAAACCATCATAAAAATAACATTATAGATAATAATGATATTAAATATAAAGCTTGTGACACAAAAAGTGAAATGAACTGAAAAAAATACCCCTTGTAAAATGTTGATATTTATCTTTCAGCCTAGATTTTTAAAAACAACCTAAATAACACAGCACAACATTATTACCTTATAAAATATTGTTGGAAGGATACCAAATACTGTAAGGAAAATGTAACATGTGTGAAGTAGGAGAAATCATCACCAGTTTGGCTTCTGCTAGTGTTATGTTTCCTCTCTCTTTATAGCTCCATGATGTGTACTTTTAAGAAGCTTCATACACTTAGTGTTTTCAGTCCCCACTTCTCTAAACTCTTACTTTCCTAGCACAGTACACTCCTAATCCTGGGTATTGTAAAGTACAATTGTTAAAATATTGATTTCCCATATGGGGAAAACAAGTGGCACTCCATAAATATTTTATGCCCTCTGTTGTCCTGTATCATTACCTCCTCATTGTCAGCAAACACCTAAGGGGTCTAAGATAACTTCCTCGCTGTTCCGGTTAATGTGCTGGCAGAACAAATGGCCTAGTGCTACAGCACTGCCTAAGTTCGAGAAGACTAAATCAACAATACAGGAGACATTTCTTTCTTAGATACTATAAATCAGTTATTAGCTCTGTGTAAAATAGCAATCTTAATAATCAAATAGGAATCTTAACAAAGTTTGAAATAAAAAAATAACCAATTTCTAAACAATTCAAAGTGAAGGGATAGAAAGTCAGTCTTACCTAAAGGCAGCAAAAGTTTATAGTGGCTTATGGGATTTAATGTAAACATTATATGTGTGAATTTAATGAGGTATGGGATATATTGCTGGACAAGAGTGTGACTTTCTTTTTTTAAATTTTTCTTAACATTTATTTATTTTTGAGAGAGGGACAGACAGAGCATGAGCGAGGGGAGGGGCAGAGAGAGAAGGAGACACAGAATCTAAGGCAGGCCCCAGGTTCCAAGCTGTCAGCACAGAGCCTGACATGGGGCTCAAACCCAGAAACCATGAGGTCATGACTTGAGCCCACGTCAGATGCTTAACCAACTATGCCCACCCAGGTGCACCAGAACACCTTTACATTCTTAAAACTAATTGAGGACCCATAAAATCTTTTGTTTATGTGGGTTATCTATCATAATCTCCCCTATTAATATTAAAACAATTTTTCAAAGTAGTCATTTATTAAAATCATTTTAAAATAACAATAATAAATCTATTGTGGATAATTGCCAGCCTATAAATAAGATAATTTTATCAAAATAATTGTATTTCCCAAAACAAAGTAGTGAGAAGGGCAGATTGTTTTGTATTTTTGCAAATCTGTTTGTTTTAATAGAAGTCAAGTAGATTCTCCCATATCCGATTCTATATTCAATGTTATTTTGTTTGAAGCATGTAGAAAATCTTATCAATTATTGACACGTAGCTGGAAAAATTAGTGATGATATAACTTTTAATTTTTATTTTCCTTGATTTTCACTAATACTTAACTAGTGATAGCGCCCTAAAGTTGATTGTTCTATAGAATCCAAAATCATACCAATAAACCTTGGTACTCTTTGCATTATAAAGCATTGGTCTGTGTTGCACTTTGAATGAATCATTTACCCATACATAGTTTTGTAACACATGCATGGTTTATTTTGAAAATGTTGTTTCAAAAGTTGAGTTATACAAATCTTTCATCTTTTGGATGCATGAAATATGAAAAATTGATATTTATTAATATCACTACCCATTGCATCCAAAAAAGTATTTATTTGAAATTGCCAAGCTTATTATTGCCAAGTTGAAATTGCCAACTTCTTATTGGTAATAAGTATTGTCATTTGTTTTCCATTTAGTGTCAGTCTTATTTCTTCATTTTTAAAAAATTATCTGCAAATCACCAAACTCTAGATAATCATTTTATTATTATTTTATTGTTTTAAGTTGCTTTCCATAAACAATATCTAGCTGAACTAAAAATTCAAAATATTATTTTCTTCCTTGAGACAATCATGTTCTTCTTTGAGGTGTTGTGCCCAAGTTTGTAAAATCACCCCAAAACAAGCACCAGAGACTACTAGGGAGACCGAGTCACGCCTGCAAAAGCAAAGGGCTTTATTACGGGCTTAAGCTCGGGCTCACAGACTCCATTGACCTGCTGGCCCTGTGGAGTGAGCCCCAAAAGAAGGCAGGGCAGGGCTTTTATAAGTTTGGGAAGGGGAGTTACAGGAAATGACAACAGGAGTACAGTGTTCCAATCCTTACCCCCCCAACAATACTGGCAGTTGTGGGAGCCAATCACAACATCCAGAGTATTGACCAGTCAGAGTGGGCCCAGGACCCTCACGTAGGGCGTGACTAGGCCCGCCTCTAGAAAGGTCAAATGTATCCACCAGCCTCTCCCAATTGGGCACCGCAGGAGTTGTCCCTCCTTAATGTGTGCCCTTTCATATGGAGAAGCCAGAACCTTCCCCTTTAAGTACAGGGGAAGGCTGAATCGGACCTGCGTCCTTACAGAGGCAACTATCAAAATGCAATATGCAGCCTAGATACTTTACACATGCTCCCAACTTCATTTCATAAAATATTAAGAATCCATAAATCAGTGTGAAACTATATGATAAAATTAATAATTTTACTGCATTATCAAGGGCACTCTTACATAAACTGGAATTTTTTGTTTTATTGCAGACATAGGGCAGTCACAAAAGCAGTAACTACACATGCAGTTTGGTGCTGCTGTCTTGACCTCTCCTGAAATGACAGCAGTATTACCTATTATATATTTGAACCATTAACGTAAATGTTACCACCTGAAAAATGGGAAATTTCATCTTAGTATTTCCAAGGAGAGAGTTGCATCCTTACAGAGCCCCTTAAATCATCCTGTAGGTCCATGATGGTACACGGACTGCTCGTTGAGAATGGCTGCTCTTATCCAGTATGGTGGTTTGACGATTAAAGTGACATCTAGTTTCTTGATAATTAAAAAGGCTTTACTTTTGTTTACTTGTTTGTTGACCAAATTCGTAGAATGCTAAGTGCAAAGGGGAATGGTTTTAGTATATGTAAATCATTAAGAATCAGAAACATTAGATAACTTTAAAACTGATAAACAATTAATGGGGCGCCTGGATGGCTCACTAAGTTGAGCCTCTGACTTGGCTCAGGTCATGATCTCACAGTTTGTGGGTTCGATCCCCGTGTCAGGCTCTGTGCTGGCAGCTCACAGCCTGGAGCCTGCTTCGGATTCTGTGTTTCCCTATCTCTCTGCCTCTCTCCCACTCGCTGTGTGTCTCTTTTACCCAAAAATAAACAAAAACATTAAAAAATTTAAAATAAATAAATAAAATTGATAAACAGTTATTATGTCTACATAAAACATTTACTTAAAAAATGTCTGTTAACTGAAGTTAGAACTACTAAGTGGAAACACCTAGACAAGAAAAAAAAAAAAAAGAAACCTAGAAAGCTCGACAAAATTTAAGTAAAAATTCCCAGAAGGTAATTCAAATCCATAGGAAGAAAAACTAATAACACAAACTCTAGAAATACATACTTACTTTCCTTTCTTCTCTCAGCTTCTTTAAAAATGTGTTATATAAAGTGATAATTATAAAAATGGGTTTATAACATATACAGATATGGCATGGAAACCAATAATAACACCAAAGGGCCAAGGGAATATGTCACATAATAGGAAAGTTTCTATATTTAACTTTTTTAAGTTATTATATGTCAGTAGCAGCATGTTAAGATATATATTAGGGTTCTCCAGAGAAACAGAACCAATAGGATTGTATAAATATATAGAAAGGGATTTATTTTGAGGAATTGACTTAACACAATTATGGAGTATGACAAGTCCAAAATTTTCAGACTCAGGGTATAAGCTATCCTGAGACATAATACCTCTATATCTGTGAACTTGGGAAACCCAAGAAACAAGTTATTTGCTCACAATCTATGAAAGGAAAGGCATTGGAAAAACAGTTATAGATATTACCATTGAAAAAGAGAGAAAATGAAAGGAAAAAAGAATTAAGAGTCCTAAGAAATTTTCAATTTCATTCTGTCAATTTCAATTAGGTTCCAAGACCTGGAAATAATCCTCTAGGGCTCTAATTTATGAGTCCATGGTTCTTTCCACTGGGCTCTGACTCCAGCCTCACAGTCATCCTTTTTCTTGAAGGTTAGCAAGTTACTTAAGTTGAGTGGTTTTATCAGCCTACTTCTAGCCTGTTGAATTTTGACAGTCTGAAAACTTCTCTTTCTCAAAAACCTGTGACTCTCTCACAAAGATTCACTTCACTTCACCAAACAAGAGACTACAGGCCTTTCCTAGATAATCCCTTCTCTATACCTGGCTTCTGCTGTATGGTTGAAAGGATCCAAGAGTCATATGACTAATCTCTTCAAAGAGCCCTGTGTGTGGACTGATTACTTTGATCTTTTGAACCTCCAGAGTCACTAGCTAAAGGTTGCCCACACCCTTGGCCTTCTTTCCAAATGATGCATTTCTGATAGTGAATCTCCTAACTATAGAAAGTTTTGTAATCTGGATGGACTAAGATTTTTTCAAATCAACATCAAGCACCTGTTCCTTTTTGCTTAACAATTCCTGCCTTGTTCTCTTTCCTTTCACATTTTATTCTTACCAGCAAATCTCACACAGTTTGCTTGGAAAACACTTCAGCTAAATTTACAGGTTCATTGTTTACAAAATTTGCTTCTCATATAACTACAGGTCACAATTCAGTTTAGCTTTCTGCTGCTATAAAACAAAGATCCTCTTTCCTGTAGTTTTCATTGACATTTAGCTCATTTCCAAATGAACTCTCACCAGCAGTATCTTTAAAGTTCATATTTCCACTAACAGTCTGTTCATGATAATTTAGGTGTTCTCTAAGATGACATGTATTTTGTAACACATACTCCATTTCCAACTGTGTCCTCACTAGCAGGGTATTTTTACTAATGTTATACTCAAGGCAATCTAGGTTTATCCTATCACACTCCTCACTATTCTTCCTGCGTTTTCCCCACCCAGTTCCAAAGCCACTTCTACCTATTTATGTCTGCTACAGTAGCATCCAGTTTCTAAGTACCAAAATCTGTTTTCTTTTCCCACTGATATGGTAACAAATTAACACCAAAGTTAGTGGCTTAAAACAACACAAATGTATTTATTATCTTACAGTTCTGTAGATCAGAAGTTTGACATGAATCTTTCTAGGCTAAGTTTAAGGTCTTATCTGGATTGTGCTCTTTTTGGGGACTCCCGTGAAAAAATATTTTTTTTTAAATTTCTTCAAAATATACAGAATTGACATCTAAGAGAAATAATATCTGAGATATAGCTGGGAATTCCATAATGGTATGTTATATCAAAGTCAATTACATTATCAATTAGCACATTTCTTGATCCAAGTTTTAAAAACATGTTTTCAAAGCAGTTGAATAAGGTAGCAAGCATGTATAAAATGATTTTAAGCAAGACTGTATTTTATTATATAATGTACAATATTTATAGTACCACATAATATATTTTAGGAAGCTCTCTTAAATATGATTCTTAAATACTTAGAAATATAATTCAAGTAATGTACAGTGCAAAACTTCAGCTTATTGCATTGTTTTAGGACATAATGCAACATCATTATCAAACAAATCTTTGCAGGCGTTGTACACAGGCTGAAAACTCTTTCCCCTAGTCCATAGCATTACAGAGAAAGAAAGTGCAGGAATTTGTTGGCAACTCATGAGCAATACCTTACCTTAAAGAGCTAGCCTCTAAATCCTACTTCTTTACCAATCTCAATTAAAACTCCACTTGGCACTGAAATTATGTAATATAATGATGACAGCAATTACCTATCAGCTGGCAATCCCAATCAATTACCTTCTTTCCTTTTTTTTTATTGTGCAATAATGTCAAATTTTAAATTATTTTCATAAAATTTTAAAATAATATTGCATTAGTTTTCAAACATGTAATTGCAGGAGTCCATACCTATGATAGAATAAGCCTTGGATTTAGCTTTTTACTGCTCTTACCCTCAGCTCTTTGCCATTTGGCTAAAATACTCAGCAGAACTCTTCAATGAAGATGAAAGAAGCATTTAAAAAACTAAGTTCTAGAGCATTCACTTTATTTGGTCCAGAGGATGAGCTGCAAAGAAATGGGAGTCTAGGAAGAAGGAAATATCTTTCTTAGAATTATGGAAATTTCTATCTGTGAAGGGCCCATAAACTTAAGAAGATGTTTAAATTCTGGAAATAATAGAAAACTATACATGTACATTTTGATTAAGAGTGAAAAAAATAGGAATAGTCATAAACACCATAAACTTTATTTACTATGAACTAAATTGTCTTAAAAAAAAGTAGGTTAACCAAGGTGTTTGAGTTACTCAGTTAAGTGTCAGACTCAGTTTCAATTCAGGTCACGATCTCATGGTTTGTGAGATGGAACTCCACATCAGACTCTGTTCTGACAGCATGGAGCCTACTTGGGATTCTCTCTCTGTCTCTGTCTCTGTTTCTGTCTCTTTCTCTTTCTCTCTGTCCCTCCCCTGCTGGCACTCTTTCTCCCTCTCTCTCAAAATAAATAAATAAACATTAAAAGAAGAATAGTTTCACTGAAGTGACAGAAAGAAGTTAGATTACGAGTTCTGAGACAAAACAGAAATAAAACAAGTGCATTATTTCATGAGAACAAGTGAAAACAACTGATGGTTCATTTGCAGTGTGTAGTTGCATACATCCTCCCATAATTTTACTAAAATTTATATAAAAATGCAAAGGACCAAAATATCCAAAAAATTTTGGAAAAGAACAAAGTTGGAGACTTGTACCACCTGACTTCAAAACCTACTATAAAACCATAGCAATCACTGTAGTGTTGTATTGATGCAACAATAGAAAAATAGTCAATGCAATGGGATTGAGATTCCTAAAATAAACCATATCCTTATAACCAAATCGTTTTTAATAATAGAGCCTTCAGAAACTGAATAGTCATATGCAAATTATAATAATAATAATTATATCAGACCATTTCCTCATGTCATATACAAAATTAATAAAAATTAACTATATACTTAAATATAAACCTGAAAACTATAAAACTCCAAAAAAGCAACACAGGTAAAATAAAAAGGGGGGGGGGGCTTCATGACTGTGGGTGAACCAATCATTTTTCAGAATCATTATGGGAACAATTATCCATGAAAGAAAAAAATGTAATAATTTGGACTTCACCAATATAATAATTTCTCTTCAAAAGACATGGCTAAGTAAAAGAAAACTCAAGCCAAAGACTGATTGAAAACATTCGCAACACATTTATCTGATAGAAGACTTTTATCTAGAATATATGAAGAACTTTTATAACTCAATAATAATCATATAACCCAATTAAAATAAGCCTATAATTTGATTAGACATTTTACTAAAGATGTATAAATGACTACGCACATTAAGAGATGTTCAATGCTATTAACCAATAGAGAGATTCACATTAAACCACAGTAAGATGCAGCTACATTCCCACTAGAATGTTATAGTCAAGTAAGACAGAAACTGCCAAGTGATGTCATAGATGTGCAGGAACTGGACTCCTCACGACTTGCAGGTGGGAGGATAAAATAATACAACTACTTTGGAAATCAGTTTGGCAGTTTCTTAAAAGTTTAACATAAACTTACTATACACAGCAATAAGTCCACTTATACAAATCTACCCCAGATAAATGAAAACACAAGTTTTTACAAAGACATATCCACAGCAACATTATTCACAACAGTCAAAGCCTGGAAAGAATCAAGTAACCATTAAGTGCCATATGTTAAATATATTCTGTATATGCACATAATGAAATGCTATTCAGCAATAAAAAGGAACAAATTACTGATATGATACATGCCTACAAAATGTATGAACCTCAAAATATCATCTAGTAAAAGTAGCCACATATTGTATGATTCTTTCTATATTTGAAGTGTATGTGAAAGACACATTTACAGAGACAGAAAGTAGATCAAGTTTTGCGAAGGTCTTAGGGAAGGAGGGGAAGTTGATTGCACAGGGAGAGGGGGACATTTTTGGAGTGAAGGAAATGTTCTAAAACTAGATTGCTATGATGGCTGCAATACTCTATAAAGTCAGTTAAAAACATTTATTTGTACATTTACAATGGGTGAATTTAATGTTTCTTAAGTTATCCCACAAAAATATATAAAGAAAACTGGGATGTGAACAAACACTTTTTCCAAAGACAACCAGATGGCTTACTAACACATCAAAAGGTGCTCAACATCTCTCATCGTCAGAAAAATACAAATCAAAATCACAATAAATACCACCTCACACCTGTCAAAATGGCTATATTAACAACTCAGGAAACAACAGATGCTCATGAGGATGCAGAAAAAGGGGAATCTTTTTTCACTGCTGGTGCAGCCACTTTGAAGAACAGGATAGAGGTTCCTCAAAAACTTAAAAATAAAACTGTCCTAAGACCCAGCAATTACATTACTAGGTATTTATCCAAAGAATACTAAACTGCTGATTCAAAGGGGCATACACACACACTCCAATGTTTATAACAGTGCTATCAACAACAGCCAAATTATGGAAAGGGTTCAATGTCCCTTGACTAATGAATGAATAAAGAAGCAGCAGTATGTATACATACAATGGAGTACTATTCTGTGATCAAAAAGAATAGATTGTTGCCATTTGCAACAATGTGGATGTAAGTAGAATGCATTATGCTAAGTGAAATAAGTCAGAGAAAGAAAAATACTGTATGATTTTATTCATATGTTTAATTTAAGAAAGACGACAGATGAACATAGGGGGAGGGTAGGAAACATAAGATAAAAACAGAGAGGGAGCAAACCACAAGAGATTCTTAAATACAGAGAACTGAGGGTTGCTGGAGGGGAGGTGGGGGGGATGGGCTAAATAGTGATGGGTATTAAGGAGGGCACTTACTGGGATGAGCACGGGTGTTATATGTAAGTGATGAATCACTGTGTTCTACTCCTGAAACCAATTTTACACTGTATGTTAACTAACCTGAATTTAAATTAAAGAATAAACTATCAACAGTCTACAAAATAAATTTTAGCAGTAAAGAAAAAATGGACAGTCTCAGAATAAAATCTGGTCCCTTTACTGAATAAATTTAAGTGCATGAGAAAAAGAAAAAAAAGAAGAAGAAAATAAAAAAAAAAAACTGACCTGAGGTGAGGACCTCAGGGCACTAATTATTACTAGAATCTGGATGACTCAAGAGTCATTTTCAAATAGGTGTTTATAACATTTCCAAATATTTAGATAATTTATCCACTACATATATTTTTTATTTAATGGTCACAAATGTTATAAAAGGCAAGGCTGAAATTTAAAATGTACGAGATTCTTCAGATCTAATTAGGTGAGTATCTCTATTTTACAAAATTAAAAAATGAATAGAGAGTAGTGGTGGCGTGACCAAAGTCATAGATAGGAAGGGTTATTCAGGACTCGAAACTGACACCAAGTGTATTGGTATTTTCAGTTAAAATCCTATTTATGTTATATAATTAATATTCTCAGAAAAAAGATGGTAGTTATTTTAGCATAATTGCCTTCTCCCTTTTTTTATTTTCCAAAAGTTAGCTTACTATTTTGTTTATGTGCTTTATGTGATTATAGGGTTTATTAATTTTTCTCTTTAAAAAATCACACAAAGTGTTTTTAAAATATGGGTAAATGTATGAAAGGAGAACAGGATCACCCCTGATCTAACATAAAGCCATACTTCATGAAATTTTAGCAGCTTTGATGCTGACAGTTTTGTGATTTTACCAGGAGGTGCTAAGGGAGATTTTCACACATCTATGTTATGACTCCAACTAGCTGTCATGACTATAAAATTCATTGAACGGGAAATGTATCCATGTCCTAGAGAGATTATAACATGCATACTATAGATAATTTGGTAATTTCTTCCTCTTTGATAGACAAATGTATATATACATAAATACATATTAAAATATGAATATATGCACATATATTTTTCCTAAATATTTCCCATTTCACTAAAAAATTTCTAAATCCTTGTATTACATATGTATAATATTTATTAGGTGTGTTATAATACATTTAAGCTTTCTCTGTTTTAAGGAAATTTAGAGATTTTGTCTTCTTTAATCATTTAATAAAAATTAAAATTACACTTATATATCTTTGAGCAAAATATTTTTTATATTTTTAATCATTTAAAAAATGAATTGTTAGAATGAAAATCACTGGATAAAAGACAAAATAGTTACGATTTTTGATACAAATTTCTGTTTTTCTTAAAAAACTATCAGAGTTTTAAGTCAGATTCTTAACCATCTGCGCCACCCAGGAGCCCCAGAAAGTCTTTCTAAAGTACGTTTAACAGTCTTCTTTCATTATTAAAGTGGCCATCTTTTGTGAAATTTACACTAAATCCAACATCTTCAGTTTATAGGATATTTATTACATTCCCATGTTTTACACATCAGGGCTACTATCAGGAATGACATCAGATTCTTCTTCTCTTAGAGGCTTTTTTGAGAAGAAATTACTAAGCACACTTTATAAATGAGGTAATTCATCCAGTATGAGATGCTATGAGGAAAGAGAAGGAGGTAGACAAGGGGAGGGAGATGGACTTGGTGAGCCTGACAAGGGGCAGATCATGTAGAAACAATTAAGAGTTAATATTTTCTTTGAACTATAATGGTAAACTATCACTAATGTTTGAGCAGGGGAATGACTGCTTTATATGTTACAGTGAAGCCTCAAGCTGCCCTGTGGGGCCAGAGTGGAGGAAGAAGACCTCATCAAAGGCTGCTGCAGTTGTCTAGGTGACAGTGATGGTGTGGCTGGGGTTCAGGTTTTATTGGCATGAGATGGAAAGACATAATCAGAGAGGATCTGGAAATGGAACCAAGGGGGCACACCGTCTACACCTGCAATCCTGACTAAAATGGTTCAATGGCTTCCTATAACTTTCAGAATGCCATGTATATGGACTAGATAAGCACTCTTTATTATCTGCCCTCAGGAAATTTCAAGCTTTGATGTGCCCTACTACCAGGGTGTATTCCTATTTCTTGCCAAAGTGGTCATTTGAACAACTTTTTCTCACTTGATGCCTAAAATGACTCTTGACTTGTTTCCTCTGCTATCAATATCATTTTGATTTAAGAAGCAGCAAGGTAACATCACTTCACAGAAGTTTTTCATGACCACTAAAATCTTCTAAAGAGTCCCCTTCTGGGCTTGCTATTGTCCTCCCCATATCTACACCATGGCAATAATCACGCACTGCTTCTCATGCAGTGTATGCCTGTAAGGCAGCTGTATAGTTTATATACAGTTTCACACCTTTCATAGTGAAATGGGTTTCTATCAGTAATTATTCCAAGACAACAGGCATAACTGATTGATTGGTTAGAGATACAAGTTCAGAACAATCTGGAAACAGAGTGTATTCCAATTAAAAATGAAGTATTTGCCAAAAGACATTCTGTTCAGGGTATTGTGTAAAAGGAAGATGACTAAATCCATTGATCATTCAGCATTGGTAATTAAAAACTTCCTGTGATACAACATTTACAAAATGAGGTAACAGATTTTCCATGTGTCGTTAGGATAATTAGATAGATATTCACAACTTCTAATTTTTTATTTTAAATTGTCCACTTTCACTTCTCACAGGTCATAAAAATGTGAAACTAGCATCTGACTTCAGCTCAGGTCACAATCTCGGAGTTCCAGTCCCACATTGGGCTTGCTGCTGTCAGTGCAGAACCCACTTCATATTTTCTGTCTCCCGATCTCTCTGCCCCTCCTCTGCTTGCATGCTCCCTCTCAAATATAAATAAAACATTAAAACATTTTTAATTGTGAAACTTGCAATATATTATGAATTTGTTAAAAAAGAGTGAGAGAGCTCATTTCTGAGTATCTTCTGTTGGAGCCACTGTAAAAACATTCAGTGATTAGGGGTGCATGGTTGGCTCAGTGTGTTAAGTGCCTGACTTAGGCTCAGGTCAGATCTCAAGGTTCGTGGGTTTGTGTCCCGTGGTGGGCTCTGTGCTGACAGCTCAGAGCCTGGAGACTACTTGAGATTCTGTGTCTGTCCCCCTCTCTCTCTGCTCCTTCTCCACTCAACACACTCTCTCTCTGTCTCAAAAATGAACATTAGAAAATATAAAAACTAAACATGCAACGAGAGATGAAACATCTGATACTCTCAAAACCAGAGTTATGAGTTCAATAAATTGATGAGAAAACATAATATTGTTTATGCATCATGTATTTATTATTTTATTAACCCTACACTATGTTTTAGCAGAAGATATAAGCTTGAAAAAGATTAAAATATATGAAAATAACATATAATATTAATCTAATTTGTGACCCTGGCAATAGCTTGGTTTAAACTAACTTATGGAATAAGTGACATAAGGTTATTTTTATAATATTTGGAGTATTTGTTACTGCTGCTCTCAATGGGTGTGTGTTGGTGTGATATGTGTGTGGTGTGTACCTGTCTGCATGGTGTAGCTGCAGTCCACCTGACACTGAGAACATGGTTTTGTGCACAGCCTTGTAATACCTGACTCACACGTATGCATACCACCTCAACGGATTTATGAACTTCTCCTTGAATTAAAAGTCCCTGAGTTATTAATATGCTAATATACTAAATACATATTTGTTGTACTGAATTGAGTTGACTCTGGAAAGAAAAATATAAAAAGCAGTATCATAATTTAGTGTCATTTTGTTTCAAAGATGAAGCAGGTTAACACATTTTATGTATATATGTTACTATCACAAAGAATTTTAAAAAATACCAAAACGTGATTCTGATTTCTCAGACAATTACCCTTAAGTCCTTGGAGCTTAAAGTAATTAATAGAAATTTAAAATAATTTATCAGTTAGTGTCCCTAGAATCCAAAAATTTATTAAGACTCTTGTGGTTCAAAACTAAACTCGTTTTGACTTACCTAAAACCATATTTAGCCCTGAGTAGTGTTAAAATGTATATTGTGGCATGATAAACTTCATTTTAATCAGGAAATATATTATGAATGACAGAACCAAGTGTATCGTATGTGTCTCATTGGAAATGTCTCTTGGAATTACATTTGCTTTTATTAATATTTATTTCATAATAATTTAATTAAGTTCTTCAGTAAAATGGAACATGCTTAAGTTGTATGACTTTGATTTTAGACAAGTTAACAGGAAGAATACTAAAGGCAATGTTTTTGTTTTTGTTCTGTTTTTATTATTATTATTATTATTATTATTATTATTATTATTTACTTTAAAAAGCAGCTTGCTTTTCCAAAGACTTCAAATGTTAGCAATGTTAAACAGCAGTTTTATTATGTACTGGGAGAATATAGCAAAACTGCTACCTGTAATTGATTCAAGATTCTGGTTGATTATACTGTTAGTTTTAATCAGATATCTGATGAGTAAGATTACTGGAGAATATTCTCTATAGAATAAGTGAAGAATTCTTTGTTGCAAGGAGTCTATTATTAATGTTGCCTAACTTCATGATGGAGAAAAGAGTAATATACCAACGTATTCATAATAAGTACAGTAATAGAGAAAATTCAAATAACATGTCTAATTTTTATTAATTGGTTCTAAAAAATGCTTTTCCTGAATTCCATAATTTGTGTAATAAACATTGTAGACATTTTTTGTGTGTGCATGAATCAGTGTAGTTGGCTTGGAACGTAAGACAGCTCCAAGACAAGGAGAGCTCTCTAGATTTCTGGTCCTAGAAGATTCACTGTGGGCAGAAACTGCCATGGCCCCTGGTCTGTGCCAAGGAGGGATGGGGGAAATTTCTAGTCTTGTTGCTCTAAACTAATATATTATTCATTCTCTCTGATGACAGACAAAGGACCAAATATTATACCTCCTTATTCTTTTTCCATATGCTCTGGATTTTAAGATTCATTAGAAAAATGCATAGCACATTTTTTTCTTCCATGAGTTAGATTGTGGTTTTTTTTGGCTCATTCAAGTTGAGTTGAGTTCTACATAAAGAAATTATGAACACTTTCTTATTACCTACTACTATGAATAATTCATTCACTATTTAAAATATCATGTAGCTGTATGTGCACATGTGTGCATGTGTCCATGTGTGTGAGAGAATGTGATTTGAGCAAGAATTATCAACTTCTTTTTAAACTTATGATTGATGTATTATTTACTTTCTTTATGTACCTTCTGTCCTAGACATAGACACATAGTTTAGATATATACATACATTCATAACAGCTGGATGGGAAATCACAAACACTGTTAGAATAAGAGCTGCCAGTAAATTTATCAAATACTAGCATATCAAGAACTTAAATGACTAGTGCTGATCCAGATATTTCCCTCCTCTATACAGTGAATTACATTATTGATAAAAAAAAATTGTTTAGAATTCTTTACCAACAAATATATATTAGATATCTACTTAAGGATCTCAATGACAACAATTCAATTTTACAGTTTAAAAAAAATGTTTAATGCTTATTTTCAAAAGAGAGAGAGACAGAGGATGAGCAGGGGAGGGGCAGAGAGAGGAAGATACAAAATCCAAAGAAGGGTCCAGGCTCTGAGCTGTCAGCACAGAGCCTGATGTGGAGCTTGAACTCAGGAGCCATGAGATTGTGACCTGAACCAAATTTGGATGCTTATCCAATTGAGCCACACAGGAGCCTCATGATTTTAAGGTTTTAAAGGGATTATGATTAATTAGAACTTGCCTATAAAAAGTATATCTGATAAAGGAAGTTTAAAATTGAGTTACTAAATAATCCTTTAAAGGAATATTTGGTAGCAAAGAGGGAAAGAAGAGCTTCCTAGAATGAGTAAATGAGTACAGCTTGAGATTGATGAATCAGTGGTAGTTGGTGCTTGAGATGTTCTTTTAAATGATTAAATAAAGCAGTACATTAGTATGCCATCTCTATTTGTAAAGCCTAATTTTGATTATAATATATCCCTACAATCTCAATAAATGGAATGGTCAGGTAAATAATTATAATCACACCCACTTTTTCTTTCGATACAACTAATGTACTAAGAAACTGTGTGACTTGCTGGGTGCGATACCGCTATCTCCAAGCAAGCAGCAACCAGAAGCATAGGCTTGAGAGCACAGACTATGGAGACAGCCTTCTGAGGTAGAATTTATGTCTCTCTCATTAACCACATGTACCTTTGGCAAATTACTTAAACTCTCTGTGCATCAGTTTTCCCTGAGGGAAAGTGTATTAAAACTACCTAATAAGGATCAAATGTTATGTCTAATATATGTGTGTGTTATTATAATTAGTGTAGTAAGATCTAAATCTTAGACCCAGATGTATATACATTTTAGCCTACTTTAATGCCATCCCTACTATGGGAGTGTTTTGCATCATTATTCTCCTTTAAACTAAAAAAATAAAAAAATAAAAAAATAAAACTATCATCAGCCCTTTCTCCATTCTTGGATTTTACTGATTTGCAGATCGGATAGGTGACTTCTCTACTTGGAAGATCTTATTCTCCTTTATCTGGGCAAGTCTCCTTTTGGGACCACAGACTGGGCTTTTCTCTGGGTTCATTTGGTTTACTTGCTAAAGACAAAAAACTTGAGGAGAATAAAACAACTTGCTCCATAGAAACCTGCCATATACGCTCAGCTTAATATTAGCTTGTGATGCAGTGAGATTGATAATATATTTGGAATTGAAAGATCCTAGCCCACCATTTATTAACTAAATGACTTCATAAATGTTACTGGAGTTTTTTGAGACTCAGATTCTTTCACTCTAAATATTATTAACGAATCTAAAGGGTTATTATATAGAGTAAATAAAATAATACAATAAATCAAATAACTTAATGCAACATTCCTAAGAAATTCTAAATAAAATTTAATAAAATCCCAAAATCACATTTACTAAGAATAATCAACAATATAAATTCTTTGTAGGTACAAAAATTATAAGACAACTATTTTACTAACATTATAGGTCGTTTCATTAAGTTCATATTATTGCTTTATAGTTCTACATTTAAAATTAATATTTAATTGATTAACCTTCACTATTTAATAATTTAACTTACAGGAGTTAGACAATTATTTCCAGAACTACATTTTAATATTACTCAAAAATTTCACGAGGGTAATAAGGAAAAATACAAAGTAACCCTTTTGGATTATAATAATAAAATAAAATGACATAATTCATTTCCAAAAAAAGTTCAACATAAGTTTAAGACAAAAATTCTGATGTCAGTAATTTCAAAAACAAACTCTTGTACACATAAAAAAAAGAAGCAATCATTTGTGTACATCTAATTAATGAAAGATCTGATCCCTAAAGCACCATAAAATAAAATAAAAAGCAGCTGGGCCTAAAACTGGTTTAAAAACCATAAAACAACTGATAAATAACATCCCCATTTTATTCTATATATCTGCAAATGTATATTATATTATAACTACAAATTTTGCCGATTCTCCAGTGACTTAACATAAAGTGAGAGCTCATTGTACATTTATATTTTTTGAATTCAGAGACAATTTATATTTTCTCACTATATTGCTAATCGGAAGAAAATCAAGCAGTAAAATATGTTTAAGTTCTCTTTTTAAACTTTGATTTTAGTGCCCTTCTTTCTACTACATTTGTTAAAAAACATAGAACAAAAAAGAAGATTCCACAGTATGAGAAAGAGAAACACCTTCATCCCCTCTCTTTTTTAGATTCTGTTTTGTTTAGCTACCAACAGAGAAAGTATGAATTGAATAATTTGGCCTATACTGTTCCTGTTGCTCAGGAAACAATAGTATCGTCTTAGTTCCTTCCCATTTTTCTTAGAATGCAGAGGAAGAGTAAATTATAAAAATTTTATAATTTGATCTGATAAATTTTTCCATAACATTATGGTCTTCAACAGAAGATCCAGATAATAGGTTTTGCTTCTTTCAGAAGACCTGTATTATGGAAAGCGCTTTTCTATTGTCAGTTATAAATGCTGGATACATGCTTCTCTTTTCTTGCTGTGTATGGATTTCATTGTTGTAATATATGTTGGCCATTATCAAACCTACATGTTAGACAATTAAGGTTTCTCAGCTCTTAGACAATGATCTCCATCAGCAAAATAGAAAGTGGCCTTATCAGACACGAATTACCACCACTTTGAGCCATTGGACACTGATGTCACTCCAGCCACCACTACAGCAGCCTTATGTGGCTTGACAACCTTGACAGGTTTCACAATTACTCCTTACTTCATGCTTGTCATTTTGACTGCTGATTTGCATCTTCTGGCTTCCCCATTGCTGCTGGTGTATTAGAACTGCCTGTTTTCCAATCATGCACAACCTAGAATGTTGTCTCATGCTTCCTAGTAAATTAGTTATGTATAGTTTTGTCTTGGGCTCTGCTTTCTGAGAAACTCAGGCTGATGGTATGCATCATGCTTCAGATCATGGATTTTAAAATCAAATAGACCTGGTACTATTTCAAGTTAGGCAACTTTGGGGAACATTACTCAACTCAAATTCTTTGAACTTCTTTCCTTTATCTAATAGGTACAATGGAAATAACGAGACTTATTCCATAGAACTTTGGCAGGAATAGAGAGGGAAGGATGGGCAAAACTTTTAGTAGAGTTGCTGACACATAGAGCACAGTAAATATAATCTAGTTATTTAAGGATAACTGAAAATGATTCTTTTGAGTCTTTTAGAATATCTTACAAAATTATATTTGGAAAGAACACCTGTCAACTAAA
Source organism: Suricata suricatta (assembly GCF_006229205.1). Classification (NCBI taxonomy): domain Eukaryota; kingdom Metazoa; phylum Chordata; class Mammalia; order Carnivora; family Herpestidae; genus Suricata; species Suricata suricatta. The sequence goes on along the minus strand of NC_043700.1, from coordinate 83,896,787 downwards.
TGTGCTTGAAAAATTTATTTTTGAATTTAAGCATACATAATGCAATGAATTATGCTGCAGAAAAAATGGAAGTGGAGAGTGGCTGATTTTTGAAATATTTATATATTTAAAAACAAAAAGGCACATAAAATTATTTAGAAAAAACTTTGCAGAATATCTACATATCCTTCAGCAGTGTGCTTAATTTAATTTAAAAATCCATTTTCAGTACTTAGCATAGTTTCTGTCATATTGGAAGTATTTAGGGAGGAATCAACATCCCAGAGAAGTAGGGGGACCCAAAGTTTCCTTATCCCTCAAACACAGTAGTATTGAGGCCAGAAAATTTGAAATTCCAGGAATCCAGTCCACAGAGTGATAGAAACATCTCCAGGGGCCCATGGGGACAACTTGGTGGGCCATAGGTGCATGACTGAGACTTGGGAGGGATAAAACGAACAGTGTAGGCACAGAAGGGAGGGATCCCCTTCTGTAGAAAGACAAAAGGAAGAGAAAGAGAGGGTATGAAAGTGTAGGATTATATTTGAACAAGTGAAAAACCACAGATCCAGGAATGGAAAAAACGGAGAAAGAACCAATTTCTAACACGACCCAGGGTTGCAGGATTTTCTCCAGACTGGAGCCTGCTGCCCTGTAAGTGTGCCTGGGGAGGAGGGGAGTAAGCCCCGGCTTGGTAGTGAGCTCAAAGGCACTGTCAGAGAGAGCAGTCCCCTCTCTTGAGTGTGTGGGACAAAGGTATATTGCCAGTCCAAGGACAAAAGACCCTGCAGGTGCCTTCCAGGGGTCTTTTGTTGACTAGGGAGAGTGGTGCTACTCCAGGACCAGGGTGCTCAGAATGGGATCCTGTAAGACATCAGGGTTTGAATCCCAGCTGAGCATCTGGGAGGCACAGGAGACTGTGGAGTGGGACAAACCCGCCTGCTCACAGCACTGTGAGGATGGCCTGAACAGAGTGGTCCAGGACACCCGGTCCAGGAGAAAGCGGGGTGTCACCATTTTTCTCCCCATCACCAATAAGATGGGGCTTCAAGGAACTGATAATGAGCCCACAGTGGAGGTGGGACCCACGTATACCAAACCATGCCCCTTCATGCCTGGTAACTGGTTATCTAACAGAGCAAGATTGACACTGACAAAACCAGATGGCCCCTCCTCCAGACCAGCACAGCCATGGGTCCCAAGGCACCATCAGATGTCAGTCCAGAGGTTATCCATTTTCTGATTTGATTCTTGGTCAATTATACCTTCATTTTCTTCCTTTCATTTCTTCCCTTCTCTATTCTGATTGTTGGGGTTTTTTAAAATATATTATTTTTACACCTCTTCAGTATCCTCTTCTTTATTTTCTTCTCTCTCTCTCTGTCTCTGAATTAAGTCATATAGTTCTAGGATGGGTCATTTTTTTTCCTTTTCTTTTTCCCTGTCTCTGTCATTTCTCTCTTTGTATAGGATAAGGCTTCTTCCACCACCACACATTTTTTCCAGGGTTAATTCAATGAACAAATCAAAGAACACCTGGTGGAAGGTAGGGAGGGAAAGTAACCAGAGTCATAACAACAGAGAGCACTCAACCCACTCCAAAAATATCTATGAAGGGCCAGGCCCTGGACAGTGTATGACCCCTTTATAATATAGTAGTGCTTACAGATTCAGGACACATAACATGCTATTAAAACATGTAAAGGACAGAAAACTAATGAAAATGATGAAACAGAAGAATTCTCCACAAAAGGAATTCCAGAAAGAAATGACAGCTAGAGAATTGTTCAAATCAGATATAAAAATATACTCGATCAAGAATTTAGAATAATAGTCATAAGATTAATACTGAGCTTGAAATAAGCATAGAAGACAGTAGAGAATCTATTGCTTCAGAGATTAAGGAACTAAGAAATAGTCACAACAAATAAAGAAATGCTGTAAAGTATGGAAAATGATGAAGCTGAGAAAAAGATAGATAAGAAAATACTAGACCACGGGGTGAGAATTAGAGAACTATGTGACTCAATGAAACATAATATCCGTATCATAGGAGTTCTAGAAGAAATGAGAGAAAGGGGCAGAAGGTTTACTTGAATAAATTAGAGCTGAGAACTTCCCTAATCTGGGGAAGGAAGTTGACATCCAAATCCAGGAGGCACAGAGAACTCCCTTCAGTTTTAACAAGAATAGATCTTTATCATCTTGTATCATAGTGAAACTGGCAAAATACAAAGATAAAGAGAGAATTCTGAAAGCATCTAGGGATAAAAAGACCTTAAACTACAAGAGTAGACACATAAGGGTAGTGGCAGACCTGTCCAGTGACACTAGGCAGGCCAGAAGAGAGTTGCAGGAAATATTCCATGTGCTGAATAGGAAAAATATGCGGGCAAGAATCCTTTATCCAGCAAGACTGTCTTTTAGAATAGAAGGAGAGATAAAGGCTTTCCTATACATACAAAAACTGAAGGAGTTCATAACCACTAAACCATCCCAGCAAGAGATGCTAAGGGGGACTCTGTGAGTAGAATGCTACAAAGACTGAAAAGGACCAGAGATAGCACCACAAGCATGAAACCTACAGATAATACAATGACACTAAATACATATCTTTCAATAATAACTCTGAAGGTAAGTGGACTAATGTTCCAATCAAAATACATAGGGCATCAGAATGGATTTAAAAAAAAACCCAACAAGATCCATCTATATGCTGTCTACAAGAGACTCGTTTTATTTTTTTAATGTTTATTGTCAAGTTGGTTTCCATATAACACCCCATGCTCTTCCCCACAAGTGCCCTCCTCCATGACCATCACCCCCCTTCCCCTTCCCCCTCCCCCTTCATTCTTCAGTTTGTAAGAGACTCATTTTAGATTGAGACATCTTCAGATTGAAAGTGAGGGAATGGAAATCATCTGTCATGGTACTGGAAGTCAAAAGGAAGTTGGAATACTCAGCCATACTTGTATTAGACAAACCAGATTTTAAACTAAAGTCTGTACCAAGAGATGAAGAAAGGCATTATATCATAATTATGTAGTCTATCCATCAAGAAGAACTAACAATTGTAAATGTGTATGTCCCCAAGTTGAAACACCCAAATATATAAATCAATCATAAACATAAGTAATCTTATTGATAAGAATACCAAATTTGCAAGGAGAGTTTAATGCTCCACTGCAGCAATAGATAGATCATCTAGGCAGAAATTCAATAGGAAAAATGGCCTTGAATTATATACTGGACCAGACAGACTTGACAGATATATTCAGAATTTCTCATCCAAAAGCAGCAGAACACACATTCTTCCTGAGTGAACAAAGAACATTCTCCAAGATAGATCACATCCTGGGTCACAATACAGCCCTCAAAAAATAGAAAAGAATTGAGATCATACCATGCACATTTTTGGATAACAATGCTGTAAAACTTGAAATCAATGACAAGAAAAAAATTTTTGAAAGACTCCAAATGCATGGAGGTTAAAGAACATCCTACTAAGGAATGAATGGGTCAACCAGGCAATTAAAGAGGAAGTTAAAAAATACATGTGAGCAAATGAAAATGAAAACACAGCAGTTCAAACCATCTGAGATGCAACAAAGAGAAAATACAATTGCAATCCAGGCCTATCTCAAGAAACAAGAAAAATCCCAAATACAAAATCTAACCTTCACCTAAAGGACAAAGAGGCAGAACAGCAAGGAAACCCCAAAGCCAGCAGCAGAAAAGACATAATAAAGATTAGAGCAGAAATAAACAATATAGAATCCAAAAAACAAAAAAAAAACAAAAACCAGTAGATGCAAAAATTCTCAACAAGATACTAACAAATCAAATTCAAGGCATCTTAAAAGAATTATTCACCATGATCAAGTGGGATTCATTCTTGGGCTACAGGACTGGTTCAATATTTGCAAATCAATCACTGTGATAAATCATACTAATAGAAGAAAGGATAAGAACCATATGATCCTGTAAATAGATGCAGAAAAATAATTTTACAAAATACAGGATCATTTCTTAATAAACACCCTCAAAAACTCAGGACAGAAGAAACATACCTTAACATCATAAAGCCATATATGTAAAGCCCACAGCTAAAATTATCCTAAATGGGGAAAAACTGAAAGTGTTTCCACTGAGATCAGGAACACGACAGAGATGTACACCCTCACCACTGTTGTTTAACATAGTGTTGGAAGTCCCAGCATCAGCAATCAAACAACAAAATGAAATAAAAGGCATCCAAATTGTCTAAGAAGTCAAACTTTCACTTTTCACCGATGACATGATATCCTACATGGAAAACCTAAAAGACTCCACCAAAAGTCTGCTAGAACTAATACATGAATTCAGCAAAGTTGCAGAATACAAAATCAGTGTATAGAAATTAGTTGCCTTTCTATACACCAATAAAGAAGCAATAGAAAGAGAAATCAAGAAATTGATCCCATTTACAATTGCACAAAGAACCATAAAGTACCTAGGAATAAACCTAACCAAAGCTGTAAAAGATCTGTGTGCTGAAAACTATCAAAAACTTATGAAAGAAATTGAAGAAGACACAAAGAAACGAAAAAACATTCCATGCTTATGGATTGGAAGAATAGTTATTGTTCAAATGTCAATACTACCCAAAGCAATCTATGCATTCAAGGCAATCCCAATCAAAATTGCACTGTCATTCTTCTCAGAGCTAGAACAATCCTAAAATTTATATGGAACTACAAAAGACCACAGCTAGCCAAAGTAATTTTGAAAAAGAATATCATAGTGGAAGACATCATAATATCAGAGTTTAACCTCTACTACAAAGCTGTAATCATTTAGACAGTTTGGCACTGGCATTAAAACAGACACAAAATGGCACCTAGTTGGCTCAGTCTGTTAAGCACATGAGTTTGGCTCATGTTACGATCTTACAGGTATTGGGTTTGAGCCCCATCATTGCGGGGGACCAGCCCACGCACCAGAGTCTAAGGGTCTCTGAGTAGGGGGTTGGTGTCGCTGAAATATCTATAAGAAAGAACACAGACAACATGAATGGTGGAAGAGACCACACTTTACTGTGAAACTTGGGATCTTTATATACCATAGGTGATTAAATCATTTTTCTAATGATTACACTGTTTGTTACTTCCAGAAAAAAATTATTATTTCCATGGTAGCAAAAACAGAAAATCAAAACAGAAATGAGGCACAATACAGAAGATCAAAAAACATAATTCATCACTCAAAATACATCAGCAGGGTTTTGTTTTATGTATATAGTGATATTATTAACCGAAGCTTATGACAAGGCTATTTTTTCTTAAAGGTTTAAACAATAGTCTGTGAGTAAGGTGCCCCTAACTAGGGAGAAAGTTTCAATCAGAAAATCTGCCCATTTACTGAAACCATGATTACCAGGTGGCATGAACAATAGGAGAATTAACCCCAGTCTCTGATCCACTTAGGTCAAGCAGTCAAGCACACACAATTTCAAGCAGGGGAAGCAGGGTCCCAAAGGCCACACAGCACTGCACCCCACTCTCGCAGGACCTTTGTTCTTTTGTCCTGATCCTCAAATGGGGGGAGGGCCAACCGTTATCCAGGGTAGCGCCTTCCTAGACAAGGCTAGGGACTTTGCGATTACATACGCTGCCCCCCAGAGGCTTTGCCGTCACAGTGGAATCACCTCTGCAGGCTTTTTGGCTGGAGGGGCCCCAACACATGATGAGTTCTGTATTGACAGCTTAGAGCTTGTAGCCTGCTTTGAATTCTGTGTCTCCCTCTCTCTCTCTGCCCTCCCCTGTTCATGCTCTCTCTCTCTGTCTCTCTCTCAAAAATAAATAGATATCAAAACAATAAAAATAAAAAATAAAATAAAAATAGACACATAGACCAATGGAATAAAATGGAGAACCCAGAATTGAACCAACTAATGTATGGCCAACTAATCTCTGACAAAACAGGGAAAAATATCCAATGTAAAAAAGACACTCTGTTTAGCACATGGTGCTGGGGGAACTGGAAAGCAACACAGAGAAGAATGAAACTGGACTGCTTTCTTATACCATACACAAAAATAAACTCAAAATGGATGAAAGACCTAAATGTAAGACATGAAATCATCAAAACCCTAGAGGAGAAAAGAGGCAAGAATCTCTCTGACCTCAGCTGTAGCACTTTCTTACTGAACATGTCTCTGAAGGCAAGGGAAACAGAAGCAACAATGGACTGTTGGGAGCTCATCAATCAAGAAAAAAAGCTTCTGCACTGCAAAGGAAACAAGCAACAAAATGAAAAGGCAACTGACAGTATAATAGCAGATATTTGCCAATGACATTTTGAATAAAGGGTTAGTATTTAAAATCTATAAAAAACTTACCAAACTCAAAACCCAAAAAATAAATAATCCAGTGAAAAAATTGGGCAGAATACATTGATAAACTCATTTCCAAAGAAGATATCCAGATGCACAACAGACACATAAAAAGATACTCAACATCATCATCAGGGAAATACAAATCAAAACCACACTGAGGTACCACCTCACATTGGTCAGAGTGACTAAAATGAACAACTCAGGAAACAACAGATGTTGGAAAGCATGTGGAGAAATGGGAGCCCTCTTGTTCTGTTGGTGGGAATGCAAACTGATGTAGCTGCTCTGGAAAACAGTTTGGAGGTTCATCAAAAATTTTTAAATAGAACTACCCTATGACCCAGAAATAGCACTACTAGGAATTGATCTAAAGAATACAGGAGTGCTGATTCATAGAGGCACATGTACCCCAATGTTTATAGCAGTGCTTTCAACAATAGTCAAATTATGGAAAAAGCTTAAATGTCCATCATATGATTAATGGATAAAGAAGATGTGTTTTATATATAAAATGGAATACCACTTGGAGAAAGAATGAAATCTTGGCATTTGCAACAATGTGGATGGAACTGGAGGGTATTATGCTAAGTGAAATAAGTCAGTCAGAGAAAGACAGATATCATATGTTTTCACTCATACGCAGAATTCAAAACCTAAACAGAAGACAATGGGAGAAAGGAAGGTGAAAATTTAGTTTCAAACAGAAAGGAAGAAATCCAGAAGAGACACTTAAATACAAAGAACAAACTGAGAGTTGATGTGGGAGGGGGGGTAGAGGAGGAAAAGGGTGATGGGCACTGAGTAGGGCAATTGTTGGAATGAGCACTGGGTGTTGTATAGTGATGAATCATGGGAATCTACTCCAGAGGCCAAGAACACACTGTATACACTATATGTTAGCTAACCTGACAATAAATTGTCTTAAAAAGGAAGTATTTAATATTTTTAACTATTTTAATATGCAATGGGTCAATAAAACACTGAAAATTGTATTACTTTTGCTTATTTCATTTTTTCAGTATAAGTTTGTTATAGAGGATATTTTAGTTAAATATAAAAAATGTAATTTAAACAAAAGACGTGAGGTAAATTGAAGCAATATGAGATGTTTAATATACAGCAATTACTACATCACTTAAATAGTCAACATGCAAATGATAAAATGTATACAAACATCCACATAGTATCTAACTGTGATAAAATGTTTTAATTACCATTAACTAGAAAGCTGCTCTTTACTTGCATTAATGCTGGAAATTCTAACTCTTTTTTTTAAATAATGTTCATTTATTTTTGAGAGACGGACAGAACACAAGCAGAGGAGGGGCACAGAAAGAGAGTGAGACCGAATCCAAAACAGATTCCAGGTTCTGAGCTGTTAGCACAGAGCCTGATGCAGGGCTCAAACTCACCAAACACGAGCTCACCACCTGAGCTGAAGTCAGACACTTAACTAACTGAGACACCCAGGTGACCTTAACAAATTATTGAATAAGTCATTATCATTGTTAAATAGTGTATTAAAAATTGAGATGCAGAAAAATTAACAATTAGTCCAAGATCAAATAAGAAGTATTTATAGCAGAATGTAACCTAAGCTCTCTGGCCCTCGAGTATGTGTGTTTAATTATGGTGGTTTTAATCACAAAAAACAAAAAATAAAACCCCAAAAAACCCAAAAATCCAAAACTCCCACCCACAAAAACCAGAAAGAAGGGAGGAAAGAAGGAAGGAAGCAATGAAGAAAAAAAGGAAGACAAAAGTGGAAAGAGAAAACAAAAGAGAGAAAATACATTCAGTCAGGTTAGATTCAAATTCTGCCAAAAAATCACCATAAAATAGCCTTTTCTTCTGAAAGAGATAATCTCTAGACCAGAAGTCTATTAATAACTCTTTAAATTTAAATAGGTTACTGTTGGTTTTAATAAACTTGGAATTGTATTTCTATGGATTGATTTATCATTACCGTGCTATTTCCTCTGCTTTTTGTATTCAGTAGAAACCCACTTTTGAAGCTATACATGTCAACTTTTATAGACTCATTTGCTTTCATTAAAAATGGCCATTTGGAGTTAATCATAGCTCAAACCTCATAGAGGTTAGGGGATGATATTGAAAGTAATATTTGATATAAACTGACACTAAAAATGAAATCTAGTTTCATTAAATGATTACATGTACATTATATACATGAGTTTTGTCATAACTCAGGTAGTCTTAGCAGTGAAGTGTAAAGGTACAATACATAGAATACATACCCAACAAAGTTTTGACAGCACATGATCCAGAAGCTACTGTTAAAAAAGGTAAAAACAGAATTTTATTTTGGTGATACACACTACTGAATCCTAATTAAGTGGCAAGTGCTTTTTCTCAAAATAAATTGTTAAGAAAATATTCTATATAGATCTACAATTCTTTCTGTAAAGGGAAATAAGAAACAGAATCCTTATGTCAGATAGATAAAAACTAAAGTCAAACATATGACAGCATTACAAAGCATATGGATGAAAAACAAAACAGTTCTTTTTCTTGAGGCGACTGATAAATACCTAAATTCTACACTCTGGTAAGAACATAAGAAAAAGCAGACATCTGGTGCACAGGGCATTAGAACAAGATGTGGACATCATATGGTAATGCCATGGGGAGAAGTGCCATGTTTTCTTTAGTCACAATGATCAAAAGGGATTACACTGGTACCTAATAAAAAATGAATTGTAGATTCATATTACCCATTGTATATCCTTTATATTGTGTTGTATTTAAACATGTAAAGTAAGTAGAACATACTGTAGTTCATCAGTTCTTAAGAAACTAGGGCTAGGGCTAGGGCTAGAGCTAGGGTTAGGGTTAGGGTTAGGTTTAAATTTTTCCCAAATTTTAGTATCTCTGAAATTGAAGTGACTCATAAGCTAAGATCTCCTACCATAATGATCTTTTCCTTCCTTCCTTCCTTCCCTCCCTCCCTCCCTCCCTCCTTCCTTCCTTCCTTCCCTCCCTCCCTCCTTCCTTCCTTCCTTCCTTCCTTCCTTCCTTCCTTCCTTCCTTCCTTCCTTCCTTCCTTCCCTTTTTCCCTTCTCTCTCTCTCTCTCTCTCTCTCTCTCTCTCTCTCTCTCTCTCTCGCTCGCTATTTCTTTTTTACTTTACTTCTTAGGGGTACCTTATATATAGGACTGTGTTGACAGTAGACAGTAGAAGTAAGAGTAGAAACAGGGAGAACAGTAAAGGATTCTATTTAAGTAATGCAGGAGGATGGTTATAATTTGGATCGGTAAATACATTCTAGTTATTTTGGGAAAGTGCTATTTTAAAATATAGTTTATCTTTGTAATAAACAAATTACATATTTACAAATATGTCTACTCCCTAAAATTTATTTACAACTTCCAAATCAATGCTGGAAATGCTTTTGATATAATTTGTGGACATGTGCAAAGCCGTGAAAATTTTGTGTTGCCAAATGAGCAGGTTTCCTGTTAAGGTCAAACAACATGACACTCTGACTTCTTGCTTTAGCTATCATACTATAAACAAATATTCTTTTTATGTTCTGTTTAGTGCCAAGGTTTGCACATTTTTGTGCTTTCTGTTTCTGGTCTTGCTGTTAAAATAGCTCCCAAGCATAGTGCTGAAGTGTTATGTAGTGTTCCTAAGTGCAAGAAGGCTGTGATGTACCTTAAGGAGTGTTAGCTTGTCATTGTTCAGGTATAATTGTGTGTGTGTGTGTATAAAACAAGATTGTTTATTGATCAGTGGACAAAAATATTGTGACCAAAGCCTTACAGAAACTTAATCCTGTACTTCCCTTAGAAGCAATAGTTCAGTATTTTACAATTTGATGTTTTGGGTAACTGTATAGAACATAATACTCTGAGTAACAAAAATCAACAAGAATTTGCCTCACGTCATATGGGGTGTAAAAAAAGGACAGAAGAAAAAGATTCCAAGATTTTTTAGTTAATCAGCTAAACTGATGGACTTATCATTAACAGATATGGAAAAAGATATGGATGAAGCTGGTTTCAAGATAAAGAACAAGAGTTCAGTTTTGGACATAGTGAGTTAGAGATATCTATCGGATGACCAACAGGAAATGGAGGAAAAAGTTACATCAACAAATAGGGAATATGGGCTGGAATTATAAATCGCAGTGTCACCACCATACAGAATTTATTGCAACAATTGATTACATTTAAAAAATCAAGGAAATGAATGAGTTCAAAAAGAAAAAAGAGTCAATGACTGACTTTTGTGGATTTATGATGTTAACTTAAGCTTTGCAGTGTTACAGTGAAGGGAAGAAAGAAAAAGGACTAAAATGGAAGAGTCAGTGAGCTAGAATAAAAACAGAGTTTGATGTTCTGGAAACCAAGAAAATAAACAAAACAAAAACCAAACCAACATATCAAAAATAAGGAAATAAGCCATGGCTGTTCTTTAGGTCATGATAGTAAGTAGATGATATATAACTACTTATTTATTAGATTTGGCAAATTCAAGGTCATCCCTTATCCAGTCAAGACCAGTTTCAGTTAAATGGTGGAAGATATACCCTGATTGGAATGCATAAAATAAAGAATGGAAGTAGAAGAACTAGATATAACTATTTTGAAAATTCCACTTTGAAAGAGAAGAAACAAGATCATATTTGGAGAGTAAACAGGGTCTGATAAGTATTTTTTGTGTCCATTGCTTTAAGGTATTGCCTAAATGTATTATGTTTGCATGCTGATATAAAACATAAGAAAAGGTATGAAAAAACAATGACAATGTAGGAAATAAAAAGAGTTTTGCTGAAGCAATGTCTATAAGTAAGTAAATGAATAGAGTGGGATTTGATATATATGTGGAAGGATAGAATTTAGACAGGGCCATCCTACTAATTGGTGGTAACAGATGCAAAGATGAATATTGTGACCCCTAATAGGTTCATGGACATGTATTTACAATTAAATTTAAAATGTCAATGAAAAATTAAGTTTTTTCCATGCATTTATTCACCTTATTCAATGGCTTATATAAGAATAGATTTAGAATATGTAGAATTGGATCCAACTGGAGTCGTAATTCTGTCAATTTAGGGTGATGATCTTAAAAAAGAAAAAGAATTGAGGGCTGTGCAAAGGAGTAATGATGATGTGACCAAGTACTATAGCCCAAGGACCTTTGAAAACAGACTCTGTGAACCTTAAAACCTACTGGGAATATGAACTCCATGTAGCAAGAGATACAGAAAGGAGAGGAAGAGAGTTAGGAAAGAGAAGGGAGAAACCTGGAGGTAGTGCAGTACTGAGTCAACTATAGCTCTGTGAGCATGCACAAGTCATCAGTGAGGTATCAAGACAGTCTTAACAATAAGTAAGAAGTATCCAACTTCCAGCTCCTTCTTGTCTCTGTTCCTCAGGAGTCAATTTTGTCTGACAGACTGAACACTAACTGTATTTCTAAATTGTATTCTCTAGCCCTCAGGTCACCATTAGGGAAGCCTGATCCCCAGAGCACAAAGCTGCAGCTGAGTCCTGGAGTGGAAGTTGAAATCTGGTAATGTCTGCCTGGATTTGGCTGGATGGGACAGGGTCTTGGATCTGCTGCTTAGTTTTCTATGCTTTACACATCAGAGTCTATGCTGAACTGTAACTTAGTAATAAAGAAATGCAGATTGAGATGATCAACTATACATCCTTTAAGATGTTCATTTGTACTCTTGGAATATACAAAAATAATATATTTAAGAATATAAAATGAACAATATATAATATTGCCAACTCAAACAACTGGAAACAGAAAAGTATGAATATATAGCTTGTCGTGGATAATTTGAAACTGCCAATCACAACCTTAGAACAAATAAGTTTGGTAGAACACAATACCACATTAATGTAAATAAAATATTTTTAATAATTTAAGAGATCCATGAAGCAGAAATTAACTCAGAATTGTCATTGGTTTAAGTATAATTCACAACTGTGCACCCTGACCCTGCTTTATGCCTCTGTCCGAGGATGGCAGATGCTTTTGGCTGCCCTGTGTGTATAAAATGTAAGGGAAACTATTCAAACCAGTAGTATTTTTAAAAATGCAAATTGAAATAATATCACTTTTGATTTTTCAAACAAATTTCTAGGTGTAGAAATTGAATGAATTTTAATCTATGTTAAGTGAGTTGTAACTTGACTGAAATTTTACACAAGCAATTTGTAACATAAATCAAAAACTTTAAAATATTCATCAGAAAAAACTTAGCCATATATACAATATTTTTCTATAAAATATTATTATATTTTGCATATAACAGAAGAAAATCCAATGTGCCTGAAGATCCAATAATATTGAGTTGGCTTGTCAAGAAATTAAAACCATTAATAAAGTACTAACCACATTTTAAATGATAATGTAAAGAAAACTGAAATGTGAGTATTGAGCAAACGGTGAGTACAGAGTTGACAATCAAATATTTGGGGGCGCCTCGGTGGCTCAGTCAGTTAAGGGTCTGACTTCAGCTCAGGTCATGATCTCATGGTTTGTGAGTCTGAGCTCATGTTGGGCTCTGTGCTGACAGCTCAGAGCCTGGAGCCTGTGTCGGGTTCCGTGTATCCCTCTCTCTGCCTCTCCCCTGCTTGCGTTCTGTCTGCCTCTCTCTTTCTCAAAACTCTAATAACAAATAATAAATATTTTAAAAAAAGAAAGTCAAGCATTTGGAGGGAAACTACTTCAGAAATTCCATTCAGGTTTTTAAGCAAAAAAATACAGAAACAAAAGTGACAACAGGACAGAAGACTAGGGATTCAAAAAATATATAATTACTGGGAAACCCAGGAAAAGAAACTAAAGTAGACATAAGAAAAGAGTTAGTGAGATGAATAGTAAAAATGCATGACATTTTCTATTTTTCTTTTTTGTTGGCCGTGGTGACAGCAGCCCCACAGGCAGGCATCTCTAACAAAGGCATGGAATCACTGATGAGACCCAATACTAAAATATCCTTAACATTTAAGTAAATTGCATACTTTGCTGCCAAGATGTGCTCAGGCCCAACTTTCTTTTGTCTTGAATGCTTTGAGATTTAATAAATATGTTTTTTGTGGAAAGAAGAGAGGATGAGTTAACCATCATTGGGTTCAATTTAGAATAATTGTTATTTTTCTCTGATTTCAAATAAAAAATAATGATATTTACTTCTAATGCAGAATATTTCAAACATTACTTTTTTCGAAGTGACAATTTCAAACAAATAAAAAAGTCTCATGTAGAAAAACTCCAAGAGGAAACTAAAAGAAAGTGTCAGATTAGATCAACACTTACATACTTTTTAAAGTATTGGGAATAAGCAATTCTCTTATCAATGAAGAACGTGATGATTTTAGCCCAGAAATTATGTATATGGTATTAAATATGCAAATATTAACAACGAAAATAATGCAGCAATCCCATACTAAATGAATCCCCTGTTTAAGATAATCTGGGTCAACCAAAGGTAGGATGTATTTATATAATTACCAAAGTGATGTCTAATCATAGGTATTCAAACAAAAATAGCAATAAAACATATTGATTGGCTAATATCCCAGTATTAGTTTGCTAAACATTTTTGTGTCTTTCAAATTAATATATACTAAATAAAAATCTGATGCATATTTTAAAAAGGTTAATGTTTATTTATTTTTGACAGGTGGGGAAGTGGCAGAGAGAGAGGGAGACCCAGAATCCGAAGCAGGCTCCAGGCCCTGAGCTGTCAGAACAGAGCCCGACAGGGGGCTCGAACTCACAGGAGATCAAGACCTGAGCTGAAGTCAGACATCAGACGCTTAACCAACTGAGCCACCCAGGCACCCCTGATGCATTTTTTTCAATTATTTGGAAACATATGCTTACATAATTTAGCAAAACTCTCAAATTTGCATATTATATGAAAATAAAATAAGGCTGACATTATGTTGCATTTTAGAAGGTTTCCATATTAAATTGGTTTTCATGGGATTACAATAATAGAAAATAATAGTAGAAAACTACACCCTAAATCTTAATCAAGATAATAATGACAGTGTTCTCCTACTCTTTAAGTTATGTTGTCTTTGCTTGTGCAAGAGCAGAACTTCATTTCTTGTGCTGGTGAATTTAAGATAGTGGCACTGACTCTAAAAACTTTCAGAGCTCTTTCCAATTTTATGGGTTCTCTTGGATTTTGTGTGAATTTCATAAAACAGAGAAGAGATTAACACCACTAGTTTTATAGAGAGAGTTTTCCAATACCTTGGAGAAAAGGAACATTAGTAATTGATAGGAATTGATAGGAACATTTATTTTTCTAGATTTAGTTTTGGGGTTGTAATACCTGCTTGTTACATATTTATATAATATGGGTAATTTTTATTTAATGTTATATAGTGTATTTAAATTTACCTTCTGCACAATTTGGCAGGCCACATATCTCTACTTTCTTGTCTGTGTTCCCAAGTCACTAAGTCACTATTTGGTTTTCAAATCCTGGAATCATGAGTAAAGAAAAAGTTTTTATCTATCCTCATATCAGAATCCCCACACCACGCCTTCCCTAACTTGCAACAACATGTTAATTTCAAATATTAAGGATTTTTCTTTGGTTTCCAAGATATTCAATGTTATGCCAGGTTTGCAGAAACTATATTAGAATCTCAAACAACAGTCAGAGAGTACCAAAACATAAACATCTTTCAGCATCTAACATAAGTATAGATGTAAAGTTTATAAATGTAGGATGATGTCTAACGTTTCATTAAACTCATTTCATACTTTTGTTTATTTTTTTCTCTTAGTGCATTGCCTTATCCACTTTAACCTGGTAGAAGGAATAAGATCCAACACATTGACATGGGAGAGTTGCATGGATTTGAGAACTCAGCTTTTAAAAAAAATTTTTTTAATGTTTTATTTATTTTTGATACAGAGAGAGACAGAGCATGAGAGGGGGAGGGGCATAGAGAGAAGGAGACACAGAACAGGAAGCAGGCTCCAGGCTCTGGGCTAGCTGTCAGCACAGAGCCCAATGCGGGGCTCGAACCCACGAACTGTGAGATGATGATCTGAGCCGAAGCTGGAGGCTTAACTGACTGAGCCACCCAGGGGCCCCAAGACCTCAGCTTTTTAACTATTTCCAAAATAATTGTATTTGCAGTTGAAATGCTGGAATATTAAAAGAACAAAACGTTAAAAACTTCATTGATAACATTTCGTCTGCTGCATCACCAAGTTGAAGGAAACCATTGTGGTGCATAGACACTGACAATAACCAAATACATAAATTACTGCCATTGAAATGCCAAAAGTACAAAATCTCTCTTTGAAGTGTTTGTAATAATAAACGAGGATTTGTTAACTTATAAAAATGAGAATAAAATAAGACCAAAAGTGCATTTAGGAAACTCTCATAGAGACCTGAGTTCCTAAAGATAGTAAAGCAACAAGAAATTTAAATCTAGGTTTATAGTTTTCCATTAAACAACCTATTTCAATCCTCAGCAAGTCTTTTTTGACTACACATTATAATGCATTTTATTGTGTTACACTTGAGCTTGAAAATGGCCTATCATTTATAAGGGTGAATTGTTGAAGAATATCATGAATGATTCCCTGAGGGAGCAATTACAATTGTTTAAGGAAGATAAGTAAGAATAGAAAAAGTATCCATGTCACAGGTCACATTAAATTCAGCATTGCCCATATGGGTGTTGGAAGAAAACTGTGGGGAAATTGTAGATACAATTTCTGCTGGATTGGAAGAGTTATTGATTTAAGACATTGGTTTTTGAATTGAAATGTTGAATTTGGGTTGAGATACCCAAAGGGCAGCCCATTTTCTTGGCAAGCCCTTCACTGTTTCCTTAGTTCAAGCAAGCACAGAGCTTCCAAGTTCAAACACCCTTCAGGTGTCACTGAGTGACAGCTCTCTTGTTTTAAGCTCTTTAAGCAAGCAACCGACACTCACCTCCAAGACATGAATATAAAGTTCCACTTAATTCTTAAGACATTTGTCTTCCCATCAGGCAAGCAAGGCTTCTCTGAATTCCTGTCAGCAAACACAGAAGTAGAGTAGCTCCCAGAACTGTTCTGATCATAACTTCCTCCCAAACTAATCAGTACAGCAATGCTAAGTGGCATGTCATTATGAAATGTGCCACTGTGAGTGTTGCTTAATGTAGGAAGTTGTGTGGCTGGATATGAAATGAAAGAAGAAAACAATTCTTGCAAATTATTCTACTATCTTTTTCATATATCTAGTTATACTGTATAATTATTATGCCTCTTTAGCATCTATTTTTTTCTCTTGGGACTTCCAAATTTCCTTGAGGCAAGCAAACAAGAGAAGGAACAAAAACAAAAACAAAAAAATCCAACTTCCCCCACTCTCACCTCATGTGATTTAGGAAGCACTGGGTATAGTATCAGAAAATGAACCCAGATAGAGGCAAACAATATGATTCTAACTCTTGACCACTCTCACTGGTTCTGGGATAAGCCGATGTCTCAAACTGGTTTAAACAATATTGACAATTAGACATATATGGGCATCAACTAAAAGACATACTCTTTTTTTGTGTTGTTGCTCCCTGATTTGAGGATATAATACTGTAGCCATATTGTTACTGGAAACCACTATTTGAACTGTAAATTAAGCCTTCTTAGAGTAGATTAAGTAGAGAGGAGACAAAAGATGAAAAATAAAACCCCAGAGATTTAGTGACATTAAGACTCTGAATTCGAATTCCACCTGCAGTTAATTCTATTTCTGTATTCCTCAGTATGTGAACAAATAATTATTGTTCTCTTTTTAATGGTAGTTTTTGTTGATTTTTATTATTCTTTTTCTATGGAAACCACCTTATACTATACTATAACTTATTCTAAATGAGGCATGAAACAGAAGATAAAAATATGAGCCTCAAGTTAGGAAATGTTTAGCTAGTTAGTATAAAGTTCATGAATATATGCACAGAAAGATCATTTTTGAGCCCAGACTCCATCATGAATCTGCCCTTTCCTCTAAAAGCCATTGTGGTTTTTAATATTCACCACCCAAATATTATCACAGGATATAAGAGACAGCACTTTTAAGAGAGTCTCTTACAGGCATAAAATGCGATTGTAATCATCACTTTGTAGAGTAAAGTGCAACTTAGCAAAACAAAAATCTAGCATCTTGTGAAGCTGGACTGCAGTCATAGATATAAACAAACGATTAATGATGACTCAGGACATCAAGTTTGAACTTTGAGAAATTGCAAACAGAGACGTGGAGAACTCTTCACTCTGTGGTTAAGGATCTGAAACTGCAAACTCTTCTAAATGTGCATGAAAGAAATATCAGCAAAATTAGAAGGATCAAATGTTTTCCATTTCCTCACAGATAAAAAAGAAACATTTAGTTTCTTTTAGTAAGTGTCCTTATATGTATTTTTCTATTCAATAAGTGCTGTGTGACACCCAAACTTTGGAGAATGTGATTCAATCTTGTGTAACTAAACTCTTAATTATGGGTTGTCTTAATTAATTAAATTTTGTTGTAGTAACATTTACTTTGGCATCTCTTATTTCTCAAAGGCATATATTTTTGTGATTCTTTGATTGATCCAATGGGATTGGCATGTCTGATCTATACATAGAAGAAACAGACAGAAACACTGTGAAATTTCTTATTTCAGTGAAGAATCTGGAAGTCTTATTATACAAAGTATATTACTTCTCATAGTAGTGATTAGGAAATTTTAGATTTCGAAAGAGATTTGGATTCTTTCTTTATGATTATTGTCATAAAATTTATTTTTATGCATCCTGTAAACACACAATAAATTGCTATTATTTTTTCTTCAGAATGTTTTTTCTTTGCTTTGATTTTGTTTATAATTTTCACCATCCATTTTATTACACAATTTAATTTTAGATGGAAATTACAATGAATTATTTGCACCATCCAAATAAAACACAAGTATCATTATGAGAAGAATATAAATTTTCAATGTAAAGAAACCTGAACTTTCCCTGTAAAAGAGAACTAGTAAGTCATGGATACTACTGAGTCAACTATTTAAAAAAATATTTAGTTATTGATATTTGATTGTCAGTTTTTCTAAGCCATTTTTATTTAAATTTTTAAAGTTTTTATTTATTGATTTTAAGAGAGAGACAGAGAGTAAGAGAGAGCGAGGGAGGGGCAGAGACAGAGAGAGAGAATCCCAAGCATGCTCTGCAGTGTCAGCACAAAGTCCAGTGTGAGGCTTGAACTCACAAACTGTGAGATCATGACCTGAGCCTAAACTAAGAGTCAGCACTTAACAGACTGAACCACTCAGGCACCGTTAAGCCATTTTTTTTTTTTTTTTGTCAAGTTACCTGGGAAATAGACAATGAAATAAAGACGTGTTGAGAGTGTTTTGGGAAAGAGTATTTATAAGGAATGACATAAAAAAGGAACTAGGTGGAAGAAAAAATTAAACCATGACCTAGTTGTTGTAACAGAGACCTCAGCTGACATCAAGAAGAACTCTGCAGCTAATGTGGCCCCTCAGAAATGTCCCACATTGAGGAAAAATACTAGGGCTTTGTAGGTCTCTATTACTGCATTGGATAGAGTCTCTTTCCATTGAGGTCATGTATAGAGACAGCTTCGTTAGACTGAGAATCTTCTGGGGAGAGACATTTCTAATAGGCATCAGCAGCCGTCACTCTCAGCAGCTGAAGTAGCAAGTGAAACCACTAAGAAAGATTTAAGCAGCAAACTGTAACACCTACCACAGTGCCTCCTGTGCCACTTAGATCCACCTTCTAGTTGTAATACACTTCATCTGAAAACAGATCTCCCAAGTCTCTTTTCCTGAGAGGAAAAAAAAAAATAGTGTTATTGAGACTAACACAGGCTTTCTCCCCTAGCTTGCCCCGGTCTTAAAGCCACAAATGATACTCATAGTCTTTCTCCTCTACTGTCCCTTCTAGAGTTCCCTCAAATTTAACGATCACTTTCCCTGGTTAAGAGATATTAGTCAATTGGTAATAACCTCAGCAAACTACACATAGAATCACCATATGACAGACTTCTTTGGTAGATATAAAAATAATTGAAACCAGAGACTCAAACAGGTATTTGTATACCAGTGGTAATTGCAGCATTATTAATAATAGAAAAACAGTGGAAACATCCCAGGTGTCTTTAAACTGATTAATGTATAAACAGAATGTAGTGTATGTACACAATTAAATGTTACCAAACTATTGAAAGGGATGCTACAACATAGATAAACCTTGAGAATATTATGCTAAGTAAAACAAGTCAGAAAAAAAAAATAAACATTATGTGATTCTGATTATTTGAGCTATCTGGGCCAACTCATATTGGTAGAAAGTGCATTAAATATGTGGAAAGGCTATGAGGGGAGGCACGAGTAGAAGGTACTAGTTAATTGAGTTTCCTGGAGGGTGATAAAAAAATAGTTTTGAAACAGTGTTAAGAGTTGATGACATTGTGAATAACACAGACTTTATCTAAATAGTTAAAATGGCAAATTTTATGTTACATGTTCCATCACAATTTAAAATGTCAGCAATGTAATATATCAAAACCATTAAATTATGAAGTTTAAATGGGTGAATTTTATGGTATGTGAATTATATCTCAATAAACTTATTTTTTTAAATCAGGTAGAGGAGTTCCAACATCTGACCACTGGATCATCCGGGTATCAAACATATTTTTCTTTTAACCCATCACTGAGTAGCAACCCTAGATCCTTGTGATGTCAAATTAATTTCCTCTACCAGCTTAGTAACTCCTTACCTCTCTTTTGACTTATAAAATTAGGAAATTGATATGATATGAGAGCTATAGCTTAACATTTAATGAAACTCTGACTATGGATACTGGTACCTTCATGGAGAACCTAGACTTGCAGATTTGAAGAGATTAGAGATGTGGGGATGAGAAGCATATATTCCTCAAGTGAATCATCGGGAGTAATGGTAAGCAGAGCCAACCCATTTCTGGCTTTAGAAGCCCATTTATTCTACCTGAGAGTGCCATCATACAAAGACCTTGACTTAATGTATACACTGGTCCTAAAGAATGATATGCGATCTGACCAGGTATTTTCTCTAGCCTCACTCCCCACATGTACTCTATTTTTCTACTCCTGCATATCCTTTGCTCTTGAGTTCCTTGTTATAACGTGATGTTATGTTGAATACTCTGTTGGTGGTTTAAACACTTTGTAAACCCCGGAATTAGCACAAACTGAGGCTCTCTGGAAAGGAAAGGCAATCCTATGCAAGGGATAGGTTGATTTTAGTCCCAGTGGATTATTGTCCCCTCCAGCGTGTAAGTGGCTATCTGGAGGTATGGTGCTTTAATGGCAAGACGAACAATTAGCAATAGCGTAACTAGGTCACTTTGGTGAACAGAATCTCAAGCTATTCATGCCCGCATTGTGCTACTTCTGAAAGACCTGCTGAAATAGGCTGAACATTCACTGACTGAAGCATTCTTTCTAGTTTGTTGTCTAGTGCATCTCTCATGGGGAATATGTCTGGTAGTTATTTATATTTGATACTTAATTTTATGTGTCAGTTTGGCTAGGTAACAGTACCCAGATTTGTGGCCAGATATTATTCAGGATATTTCTGTAAGGGTGTTTTTGGATGAGATTAATTATTTATCTTTGAGTAAAATAGATTGCCCTCTACAATTTGGATTGGCCCCATCCAATCATTTGAAGGTCTGATTTTTTTTTTTTTAGGATTTATTACCCCTAGTTCTTTTTAAATTTTCTTAATGTTTTATTTATTTTTGAGAGACAGAAAGAGACAGCATGAGCAGGGGAGGGTCAGAGAGAGATGGAGACACAGAATCTGAAGACAGGCTCCAGGCTCTGAGCTAGCTGTCAGCACAGAGCCTGATGCGGGCCTCAAACTCACGGACCCTGAGATCCTGACCTGAGCTAAAGCCAGATGCTCAAATAACTGAGCCACCCACGTGGCCCTGAAGGTCTGATTAAAACAAAGGGCTGACTTACCCTAAGAAAGAGGGAATTCTGCCAGTAGATGACCTTTGTCCTTGAAATGCAACATTGGTTTTCACCCAGTCTTTAGCTTGCTAGGCTACACTGCAAATTTTGGTCTTGCCAGCCTCCATAATTCTGTGAATCAATTCCTTAAAATAAATTGTTTCATGCACACACAAACACACACACATGCATAAGTATACACACATCTCATTGGTTCTATTTCCTGGAGAGCCCTGATTAATACAATATTATAATGTGACAGAAAGATCGTCACTCTCTGTTCCTAGTTATCCACACTCTGTATCCTAAGCTTCCCTGTCTTGATTTTCTAATCGTTCCACTTCTAAGCCCCTAATAAACAAGCTGAGTCATTATTCACTGCCAGTGAGTTCATATATATTCTTGTGTAAGGGTATTTTTCTTATTGTACAATGTGAATGATGAGGCACAATACTCAAAGCTCTACCCATTCAGAGAATTTCTTCTTATCACTCAGGGCTGCCTCTTCAGAACCAACGAGGTTTGCTAGTCATGGTACTTTCTTGAGGGTGAGAAATGTGAGACACCATAATTTGTTTTCATGTTTGAAGAGACAGAGCAGAACATCTCAGACCACTAGCAGCCTAAAAATTTCATTGGTGTGGTGCTGAAACACTGTAGTATTTATTTTTCTTACTCTGGAGTTCATGGAACTTACTAAGGCCTCCTTATACTATAAAATTACTCCACTTTAATTTTTTTACCCCAAAAGCCTACACACTGTGATATTTTCTTTGGCCTTTTCCCTTCAACAATAACTGTCCATGATGGACTCCCATGCAGCCATAAGGGTGAGCTGAGAACAGGTGTCCGTGCAACAGTGGCAGATAGATCCGAAGTCTGAGCCACTTTGGCGATTTACTTATAACCTTAAACCTGGCCCTGCCCAATTCCAAATATACTCCTTCAGTCATTGAATAGGATCTATGACACCACATAATTTGGTAGGTCTCAACAAAACCAGCTCATAAAGGCTGGTATGGCTCATGGTCATTTGATATTCTATGGTCAGTATTTCCCTTATAGGTGAGTAGCATGAGCTTCTATTTTATGAATAGGGCATAATTCTCTGTTGTATGCTTTCCTATCACAAATATTTATAATTATTTAGTGTCTACTAGTCTGGAGGGCCCAGGCAGTAAAACCACTTGGATTGCAACCTGAATTTGCTATAAGGTCATTCCTTATGTGGACCTACTAAAAGATGGAAGTTTTCCATATTAATCAGTGAATGGGTAAGAATAGTATTCTGAAGTGTGGAATATTTTGCCCCCAAAACCAAAGATGTCTACTAGGAATTGTGCTTATTTCTTTATGAAAGGAGATTTTTAAAAAGTCATAATTTGTTTTGTGTTTAAGAAAATATGCCAGAACACCACAGACACCTGGATCTCTAAAAAATTCATTGTTCTCAATCCTTGAAACATCATAGGATTTATTTCTCACACTCCAGTGTATGTGTCCTACCAAGGTTTCTCTTATATTAGCTATGTCTAATTATCACATATTATCAATACTTCTTGCCATTTTTATAAGGGAGTAAAAGAAGTAGGATAGAGCAAAGAGGCAAGTTGAACTGAGATGTGGTTGCAACAATCAGTTTATTCCATAGAGAAACCTAAAAGTGGGATAATTTTTCAAATATATCATGATTTGAGGTAAGGTGGATGGGGATTTATACAAATTGATCAGTCATTAGAACTTAGCTGTTCCCAGGACACAAGTATAATATTGGGGGAGTGAAGTTTCTAGCGATGAGTTCAGTTTATACCCTTCAGCAATCAAAACTTCTAGAAGCTTGAGGAAGCTGGGGGGTGGGGGCCACATCATAGTATCTAATGAGCATTAACTTATTAACTGTATTATTTGAGATGGCAAATTTATATATCAATTAAAAATTCAGAGTGCATTTGTATATATATATGTGTGTGTGTGTGTGTGTGTGTGTATAAAGGTTGGTAATATTTTGCATATTCCATTTATTTATTTGTTTATTTATTACATATTCCATTTCAATGGCAGACATTCTAATAATATATAACAAGTGACTCTTTGTAAGCAGTAATGGCTCATTATTTTATGTAAGGTGTCATCTGGCTCATAAAAGAAATTATATTATTATAATCAGATGTATAGACACCATAGTCTTATAATACTCCTAGTACCACTACTCAATATAAAAACAGTAAAAAATCCTTTTAAAAGGAAGCAAGTCTTGTAATTCAATTCAGTGTAAAAACAAATTATTATGGAATTTACAAATACCACTAAACTAGAAACTTCATTTGCTAAAATTTTAAGAAGTTCCTTCAGTCATTAAGAATATAATATATATCAATGAGTTATTTGTGGAGACAACTTCCTTTCATAGAATACTTTGAAACAGTAATTTTTCAGATGAACCTAATTTGAACAATGCACTCAACTGAAATATATGCAATGAACAAGCTATACTGAATTTAATTTAGAGACAATGGAATCGTTCTAATAAATCATTTAAAGCATCAGGTTCAGAGAAAAGAGTATGAGATATTATTTAGTCAACATCAACCATGTGACATATTGTAACTATAAAGTTATACACACACACACAAAATCTCAAGACAAGATGTAATTTCATTTTAAAAATAAAATTAAAAAATTAATGAATTTTAAGTATCTCCTTATTCTAAAATACACCAATTGTGAAAATGTTTTCCTAGAAACCCTGTATTTCCCTTCTTTAACAAACTACTGGTGACAGTCTTAACTGCATTATGTATATATGTAATCATGTAACATTAATTAAAGCCATAGATGAGGTTTGGCCATAGGTTGGTTACATAAAAGTCCACTAATCCATTTCTTTCTAAGTTTAGCAGATTAGTTTGAGGGTGGAAAAGAACTGCTAGGGACAACACAAATGTATTTTAATTTTCAATGTCTGTGAGAATGTCAAGATTCTGAATATCAATGTTCTTCTTTAAGGCAGTGATCCCAATAGAATCTTGGAAATCATTTAATGATAAGGTTTTCATCAAATCACACAGAATTAAAGGGAAGATACATAAAAATTATATAATTAAAACTTATGCTTTAATTTAAAAAATTCTGAGGTTACATCTTACATGTTTTGGTATTAAAATATTATTTCATTTATGAAAAGATGATAGAGGCTACATTTTAAAAAATGATATGCCATTTCCTAAATATTTTTGTCATTATTGTTGTGTTGTTGATGATAACTATCTGCTTCTTACCTCAACTGTACATGAAGCCACGTTTTGAAGGACATTTAAGTGTCAGAAGGCAGAAAATAACTAAATAGGAGGAATTTTTAATTAGTGAGTGAGTGGAAGAGAGAAAGTTTAAATTAGATTGCACAGTAAGCATAATGACAATATTATTTCTGTGTTATAAGAAACTTTTTTTAACCCAAGAATCCAATCAAAATGACTCTTTTTTGGGGGAACTAAATCTTTAAAAGATAATTATACTCACAGAATTTCAAAGAACACCAATATGATAGAGATACCATTACCAACTTAAAAATTATACTAGACAGCAAAACTTTCTGGAAAAAAATCAATTTATAATGTTTCAATTACTAAAGGCAATAGATGGAATATACTAAGTTCTATTTCATCTAATTATATGATCCTTGATTTAAGAGCATATTTAATACAGTGATGGCAGGTAGCAAGGCCAAGTAGCAAGTAAGAAGTAAAATGAACCAAAGAGTGCATGGGTGACCACTAATGCTTGTGAGGAGCATAAGTTTTCCCTTTATATGTACTTGAAGTGTGCACCATCTCCTCATTTTAGAGAATCATAGAACTTAATATTATAACCCACTGAAGATCCACCTGAGCTTCCTACAGACAAATATGATGAATAAAAAAAAGTGTATAGTTAGGCTCATTAGGAGTTCAGTTCAACCATTCAGAACAAAGTTTTTAAAGATTCATAATGTCATGACTCGAAAAATGGGAAAAAAATCCTTCTTGGTATTTCCATGTATAGAAACCTGAGTGGGTCACACAAAGTTCCAGTAATTAAAAAAAAAAAACATGTAAATGCATCACCCCAACAAGCGAGAGATGTTGACTTACTATCTCTACTACCATGTTTAAGTTTGAGGAAAGGCCATTCCTGCCAAATAAAGCCAAACTCTCCCCACTTCTTTGCACTTTCATTTGTTTACTCTTTTGCCACCTCATAACATGGACTAGATAGTTAGTGTTCCTTTGTGTGTCTTGTGCTTCTCTTGAAGGTCACAACTATAGCTTGCTCCTTTCTACTGCAATGAGCCTTCTACAGTCCCAATAGCTAAAAATTCCATACAAAGTCCTGTTGGAATTCCCTTTGGGATGCCTCATTTGCTGCCGTGGTTCTCCCTGGGCCTGGCAATTGTAAAATACTGTTGATGCATGTTTCTAGGCATAAAAACACAACTTATTCCATGAGATACTGTACTACTTTAATACAATGTATACTTTCTCCTGCAATAAACATGACAGTTGACTAAAATTCACCTTTTTAAAAAAAATTATTTTCCTATTTCTTCTAAAGTTTGGCAAAAATTGATGCTAAATAGACACTTAAGTTTTCCATAACCATTGATGGGAAGCTTATGATTGGAATTTTCTAGAAGTAAACTGATCTTGCAAGCATGCTTTTGGAACTGAAATATAAACTCTTATACTAAACATTTCAAATTCTAGCTAGAATATTTTTTTTCTGCTCCTGTATAATCAGCCTTAGCTGATATCTTGAACTTCCAGAATTCATGCAGATTACCTGAAATCAAAGATTCAATACCATTTTCATGCCTTACCTTCTTAGCCAAAATGTTGTTAAATACTTATGGCTCCCTAAATAATTATTTATATGTCATAAAGTTACTGGCTAGTCATATTATCAAATACAGTGCTTATTGTTTAGGGTTCTCCAGAGTAACTAAATCTATATTTGTACAACCTATTGGTTCTGATTTCTCTCTCTTGTCCTTCTCTCTATATAGATATGAGATAATACTAATAATTAATAATAAAGAATTGGTTCACACTTTATGGAGGCTGACAAGTCTCAAGATCTGCAGAGTTAACTAGTCAACTAAAAAGCCAATGGTATAGTTCCAGTCTGAAGTCTGGCAGGCCCAAGATTCAGGAAGAGCTGACATTTCAGTTTCAGCGGAAAGGCAGGAGGGAAAGGAAGACATGCAAGAAGATTTCTTTCTTATTTGGGTAGGGTGGGCCTTTTTGTTCTATTCAGAGCTTCAAATAATTGGATGAGTTTCACGCACAGTAGGGAGAAAGATATGCTTAATTCACTCTACCAATTTAAATGTTAATCTCACCTAAAAACAATCTCACAGAAACATCCAGAATAATGATAATGCTTGACCAAATACGTAGGTACTCTGTGACTCAGTCAAGGTGTTACATGTCTGGATATGTGTGTGTGTGTGTGTGTGTGTGTGTGTGTGTGTGTGTGTATGTGCTGTTACTAGTATAATGGTGGTTATCTACAACTAAAGGAAAAATGTACCTAGAAATCTCAAGGGTTTTTTTGCCTTTATAGAACATAAAACAAATTTAAAAAGAAAATTTACATGTCCGAATGTTTCTTTTTACATAGAGAAACACACCTGTTTCAGGTTAAATAAAATTGATTGCTAGCTGAAAATATAAAAATAAATGACATTAAACTAAAATATTTGAGCTTCTTTCACCACTTAAAAAGTATTATTGTTTTTGCTAAGTGAAATATGGCATTTAAAAGTAGATAGCAAAAAATAATAAAAAAATTAGTAAATTCATTTGATGCTGTTACTTGATCCATGGACTTTTATGAATTCCTAAATCATTTTCAGAAACAATCTTTTGCCCAAGATTACTGCACAGTTTTTCAAAAGACAAACCATTTAATGAGAAGTCTGTAATTCTATTAAGGCAAATATACCGCAAATACCATGGATTTAAATGTAAATCAAAAGTACATATTGTTAACACATTAAGATGCAGAGATGATTGCTATTATTTTATTTCTTAATACTTAATATTGGATTTTTGATATTATATAAAACCTGGTTCATTTTAAACCTGTGATTATAAATACAGTACAGAAAGACAAAGTACTTTCAAGTGCATACTTTTCTGGGTATGTTGAAGAGTCTTTCCTTGTTCTCTTCTGATTCACATTGCATCCTTCTCCATCTGGCAAGGACCAAAACCTGAAAAAGACATTTGTAAAAGTCTTTTTTCAGGATTTGGGGGAGAAGCAAAGCTGCTTTAGAGTCTTTGTCATAAAATAATGCACAGAGTTGGAGCGAAAGCCCCAGCATCTCATTGTACAGATTAGCCCCGCCACGTCTCCCTAGGGCTTGGAGGCTTCAGAAGGTTTGGGAGAACTCTGGCGGTATAGAAATAGGGACCCGCTCACAAAGCGCACTAAACGCAATTTCAGACTTCCCTATTTTTTTTTTATATAAATATTTTATTTAGAAGAATTTTAGGTTTCCAGAGAATAAAACAAAACATAGTATAGATAATGTAACAAAGGTGTTGCAGACAGTTCCTGATGACCCACACCCAGTTTCCCCTACTGTTAATATATTAATATAAAAATTTGTTATAACTAATAAACCAATATTGACCTATTATTATTATTAATTAAAGTTCATATTTTATTCAGATATCCTTACTTTGTGTTGAGATCCCTTTTCTTTTACTTTATTTATTTATTTAGAGCGAGAGTGAGAAAGAGAGAGCACGGGAGGGAAAGGGAAGAGAAAGGAGAAACAGAACCCCAGCCAGGCTTCATAGCGTCAGTGCTGAGCCTGACGCAGGGCCCTACAAAACGTGAGATCATAACCTGAGACAAGATCAAGAGTTGGATGCTTTACCTACTGAGCCACTCAGGTGCCCCTGTACTAGAGTCTTTTTTCCCACATTAAGATCTCATGTAAGATCCCACATTACTTCTAGTTGTCACCTGTCTTCAGGCTCTTCTTGATTGCCACAGTTTCTCAGACTTCCTATGTTTTTGATGGCCTTGAGCTTTGAGGAAAACCTGTCAAATACTCTGCAGAAGGTCTCTTTAACTGAAATTTATCTGGTGTTTTTCTCATGGTTAAACTCCACGTGGAGTTTTTGTGAGTTGGAGCAAGGTAAGAATACAACATTTGCAAATATCTTAAAATTTAAGGAACATGAAGCCTAATCTATGTCAAATAGTCAGTGAAACATCAAACTATAAATGGGCTAAAGTAGACAGGCCTTAGGTATGAAAACTTAAGGCCTATGTTAGGTGCTTAAAGGAACATAGTTTGAGGACATTTGTCTGATTTATATGGTTCTTAGACATAATTGTGTGTATGTGTACAATATATTTTTACATTACTAGGGAATTTTTTTATGTGAGCTCACTTTCCCAAATTACCCAAATATGTGATTTATAGAATAATACTATAATGGAGGAACATATAAAATAGGTATATTAAGAGAAAGATACACATGCCTTGATAAGCATTTGGTTGTAGGCTTCAACTAGAAGAGAACTGAATGGAAACACAAGATAAGAAATAGAGAACTACCTCTTCAATTTGTCCATTTTTGGTTCTGTTTGAGATTGCTGCAAAGACCAAATAAAGAAATAAATAGATAATGTGACAATCTCTTTATATAAATGAATTCTAGTTTCAATATCCTGGGAAAATATCTTGTTATTATTTTAAGGCATTAAGAGGTACTTAGGTACTTTTGTCCTAAAACAGATAATTGACCCAACATGTTCCAAAACTTGATGGTCAAAGAAAACAGTTGAAAGTTCATAA
This sequence comes from Suricata suricatta, assembly GCF_006229205.1. Taxonomy (NCBI): domain Eukaryota; kingdom Metazoa; phylum Chordata; class Mammalia; order Carnivora; family Herpestidae; genus Suricata; species Suricata suricatta. Next base: position 83,867,551 of record NC_043700.1, on the reverse strand, counting down.
TTTCAAGTATAACAAATTATTTTTAGTTTTGTATGACATAGAATGTTGAGTTTTCTTTCTATATAGGCTGAACATCTTGGAAAAACTATCCAATTGTCCTTAATTTATGCAGGCATTCATTTTTTTAAAAAAATATTCAATGCCATGATTATGCTGGGGATACAGAAAGTACTAAGATGGATTTAATCTTTCCCATTTTCAGTCTAGGAAACAAATAGGAGCAAAAACCTCTGCCAGGAACGACCCTGGGGATATAACCCATTCTGGCCAAGAATTGTTCTGGGGATACAGCTTTGAGAAAGAAAGATAAGAGCATTTGCTCTTAATTTGTTCACAGTCCTGTAGCAGAAAGCAAAGACTCTTCTTGGGTTAGGTTGCTGATCAACTCTGCAGCTCCAAGCTCAGATAAAAACTATGTATAACCATCTAAAAACGTATATAAATATAAGTTGGTTTTATCAAAGAAAGGTGTCTTTTCAAAGCAAGGCCTTGAGTTGAGTTCCCCAGAAAATCATTACTGGTTTTGGGGGAGGGGAATGAGAGGTTACATGATACTCTCTTTTCTGTGCCCAGTTAACAAATCACTGCAAGGAGTTGTGCAGGAAGGCATTCTCTCTACTTCTGCACCTTACCCAGAACTGCTCTGACACCTTGAAGATTGGTTGTATGGGGAATGTCAGGAAATGGAACGCTTTTAATGAACCTTGGTGTTCACCTGTTCATTGATAGGATGTTTCTGTTAAAATGGTCTCTTGAACAGAGGAAGCACAAGAAGGACACCATATGGCCATCACAGCTAGAAAACTATTTGAGAAGTATAACCAGGTTTCCAGTTTGACATTAGAAATAAGAATATGCAATACTGCAGTAGGTAGTGGAGATGGTAAGGGTCCAGGTGAGGTCATAAAGAGTTAGGGAGATTTCATTTGTGATCACAGCTGGAAGCATCCGCAATCATTTACCTCTGTGTCCATACATTAATATCTTCACAAACATGTTAATGTGTGTACATGTCAATATCTTCACAGATATAAGCTTATGTATACATATACCACTATCTTCATAAATATAAGCTTCATGTGTGCATGTCATTAAGTACATTTCATGCTTTCCGTTTGAGACTAACATAACTTCAAACCCAGTTCATAATAGTTAATTGTTTCCAGAAAGCATATTAGGGAAATAATTGTCAGATAGATAGGTCAAGAGATGAGATTGGTGTTTCATATAAGAATCGTTAGGAATACAATATAAGCTAAATTGAGATTTGATTGAATAAATAAACCAGAACATAAATTACTGACCTTATTCAGGGATAATATTTTAATTTCCATCCTATCCCAACACTGAGTTCATATGAATCCAACCATTAAAAAGGTCCCTTACTGTTGACCACAATGAATTTCAGCCTCCCAAAGCTGGCCATTACATAAAAGTAGTTTTATACTAAAGAGAAGAGATACTTTTATAGAGTAAAATAACCATAAAATGAATGAAGGTATTTCAAGGATATTAGATATTTGCGAAGTAGTTATTTATAAAATATTCCATTAGGAATAAAGATCAAATGTTTTCTACAGAAAATAATGATGGGATTTAATATTGGAGGTGTCAGCTATGAAGACCACAGGGTTATTGTGAGAAATAATGTTTAACCTTTCTCTTCTGGCTGATGGAGACCAATGCAGTATTTTATTATCAACATTGGCAAGTGATTTATTACTACTGTTTCTACTCCAGTAAAGCCACATTAGGCTGTGCTCGATGTATCATTTGTTATCTTCAACCCCCCTGTACACTCTGCATGCATAATCTCTTTGTCTAGCAAATTTTAAACATAGAAGAGTAAATATTTAAGTAATTATTCCAGATTCATCAGAAACTGTGGAGGTAAGACCAACTAGCTAAATAGATTATGCCAGACAATGTCTGACGTAATCATAAGGTTCTGGCTTCAGGAAGAGTGATGATTATACATCTGAAACATCAGCTATGCATAATGGTGCATTAGTGTAGATACAGCAGTGACAGAGAATAAATCACAGGCACACTTTCAGATAGGAATAAAATTTTGTGGAATAAATTCAGGTCAGATAGCTTTCAACAGTTTCTGTTTTCAGAACTTACTACCTAAAAAAAAATAAAATTGTCTGAGATAGCTTAGCAGATGCACTGAAAATGGTTTCCCTATCTTTCAACTAGTTTGACTATTTGACATTATTGTGGAAGCAAATGTAGGAGTATCAAAATAGTTCTATTTTCTACTCTTCTTAATGAGTATTAGAATCTTTGCAAATATAATTTTTGTTTCAGTAAAATATGACTAATAATCACTACTTAAATCAAGAATGAACTTGTTTCCATAACTTTTCTTTTCAACCAATGATCATAAATATTAACTGAACTTATAAAGTACTGGAGAAAGATTTTTCTCTGTGTGGTGATTTATTATGTGAGAGGGGTTCTGAATTACCTTAATTCCTAGCCTCTCTGTCTTTATTCACTCTGCCCATGGGAGATGGAGAAATTTATATGATTGGTAAATTTGGAAATAATCAACCAGGCATCTGTGTCTTTATCTTGCTAGTAAGAAAGGCTACAGAGAGAGTCCATTCTCTTCTATTTTTTTCAGGGGTAGGCCTACTTCATGCTAACATCACTGGGTTGGTAACTATTAGTGATGGTATATGATTTTAAGAATCCAATTATTGGTTGCTGTTTTTTTTTAAATCTTAGAACTTGTATTTATATTTTTTTCCAAGTTTTTATTAAATTCCAGTTAGTTAACTTACAGTGTAATATTAGTTTCAGGTGTAGAATTTAGAGATTCAACACTTACGTATAACACCCAGTGCTCATCACAAGTGCCCTCCTTAATACCCATCACCTATTTAACCCATCCCCCCACCCCCTCTGGTAATTATCAGTTTGTTCTCTATAGTTAGAGCTTGTTTCTTGGTCTTCATCTCTTCTCACCCCCACCATGTTCTTTGTTTTGTTTCTTAAATTCCACATATGAGTGAAATCATATGGTATTTGTCTTTGTCTGACTGACTTATTTTATTTAACATAATATCCTCTAGCTCCATCCACATCATTGTAAATGACAATATTTCATTCTTTTTATTTTATAGCTGAGTAATATTTCATTGTGTGTGCATGTGTGTGTGTATACATATATACATATATATTAGAAATATGTATATTTCTAAAAAGTTAGAAATAGAACTACCCTATGACACACCAATTTTGCTGCTAGGTATCTACCCAAGGGATAGAAAAATACTGATTTGATGGAATACATGCACCCCACCCATTAAAGCATTATCAACAATAGCCGAATTATGGAAAGAGCTCTTTCCTGAGGGAAAGTTGGAAGCTTCACTGACTGAGCCAGGCACCCCCATTTCTCGGTTTTCTATTCTTTTTCATTGATCTGTGTGACTTCTTTTGTGTGTGTGCCAGCACCATATTGTCTTGATCATGACAGCTTTGTAATATAACTTGAAGTCTGGTGTTATGATGCCTTCAACTTTGCTTTTCTTTTTTTTTTTAAATTTTTTTAACATTTATTTATTTTTGAGAGACAGAGAGAGACAGATCATGAGCAGGGGAGGGGCAGAGAGAGAGGGACACACAGAATCGGAAGCAGGTTCCAGGCTCTGAGCTAGCTGTCAGCACAGAGCCCCGATGCGGGGCTCAAACCCATGAACTGTGAGATCATAACCTGAGTCGAAGTTGGACACTTAACCGACTGAGC
>NC_043700.1:83853239-83863691 GCF_006229205.1 Suricata suricatta | reverse complement strand
CACACACACACACACACAATGGAGTACTACATGGCAATGAGAAAGAATGAAATATGGCCATTTGTAGAAAAGTGGATGGACCTCGAGGGTGTCATGCTAAGTGAAATAAGTCAGGCAGAGAAAGACAGATACCATATGTTTGCACTCATAGGTCTAACAGGAGAACAGGAGAAACCTAATGGAGGGCCAGGGAGAGGGGAAGAGGGAAAGAGAGTTGGGGAGAGAGGGATGCAAAACTTGAGAGACTATTGAATACTGAAAAAGAACTGAGAGCTGAACGGGGAGGGGGGCGGAAAGAGGTGGAGGTGATAGAAGAGGGCACTTGTGGGGAAGAGCACTGGGTGTTGTATGGAAACTAATTTGACAATAAACTACTTTAAAAAATAATTGTTTTAGCTCTGTAAAAACTGCTGGTGGTATTTTGATAGGAATTGAATTACATGTGTAAATTGCTTTGTTAGTATAGACATTTTGACAATACTTGTTCTTCTACTCCATGAGCATGGAAAACTTTTCCATTTTTGTGTTATCCTTGATTTCTTTCAGCAATGTTTTATACTTTTCAGAAGACAGATATTTTACCTCTATGGTTAGTTTTATTCTTAGGTGTTTTGTGGCTTTGTTGCAATTATAAATAGGATTGATTCCTTGATTTCTCTGCTTCATTATTGGTGAGTCCTAGCCAGAGAAATCAGGCAACACAAAAAAAAATAAGTTATCCAAATTGACAAGGAAGAATTAAAATTTTCTTATTTGCAGATGATATGAGAGTCTGTATACAAAACCTAAAAGATTCTACCAAAAAATTGTTAGAACTGATACATGAATTCAGTAAGGTTGCAGGATACAAAATAATTATTGGTTTCATACATAATTTAGTTTTCCAACCTACTGTTTAGAAATTGTAATGGAATATTTTTGTTTTCCATATACTACTTGTTTTATTTGTTAGAACTCAGTTGGACAGTTTAGAGGGGTGCTAATTTTTTGAAAATGCCTAGTAACTCCAATATGTCTTACAGATTTAAAAAATGCATTTCTTTTCTTTTTACCTTTTTGTTTTGAGCAGCTCATTTTTCTGGGATTCAATATGATTGTCTACCTTTAGCCTGACAATCACTAAAGCTTGAATTAATTTCATTCATTAAAAGAAAGTAATGAGCATGTATTTCCTAAAATAAATCATCATGAATAAACATTTGTTAACCCTTGCCACGTATATGCCAAACATTCTAAGTGCCTTTGAGTAAAGAACTAAACAATGTGATTGGAACCAGAAATAAAACACAAAGATAAACAAATGCATAAACCAGTAAGGGAGAAAACATGGAGGTGATATTCATTCAATCAATCAATAAATATGGGAGTGCTATAATAAATAAGACCTGGATGACATGACACGAACAAAGACATATATCACTTAACCAATTCTAAATGGAACTAAATTATAACTGTGCCACATATTTCAATTTTGAAAAACAATCTCTTTGAACTTAAGTTTTATCAATAGTAACATGGTGCAAACAACTTTTAAGACATCAAAAATGTTGGATTTTTCTTAATAATTTATGTTAATACTAACCCATATTAAGAGTTTAGTATATGTTGTTTTATTTTTTTCTAGCTCTCTCAAACTTTCTGAAGATCTGTTTGGGAAGACTGACGTCTAAAGAAATAATGGGTATAGAGAGACAGGTATAGAATAGGAATTGATTTAAAAAAAGTACTCTAAGTATATACTGTTAAATAAAATATTCTAACGAGCATAAAGTGGTTATGTATAGATGCCAAGAGATTGTTGTTGGACCTGGGTTTGCTAGGATAATTTGCTGAATGATATATATTTTGCCTTATTTTTTTCCTCTGTGTACAGTTGTGTGTGTGCATCTGTGTGTATGTGAATGTGAATATAAAAAGAAGATACAGACTAGTGAATAGAAGATATGTTTCTAAAATATGAGACAGCAGAATGGTGTGAATAAAAAATTAGATATGTCAAGTAAGGATATTGGTATGGAAGTTACAGGACTCTGGGACTAACTGAAGAGATAGGTGGCAATAAATACAATTTGAAGTAAGGCAGATACTTTTATCCTCATATGATACTTAAGGTTCATATAATCTACTATTTGGATGATGGTTTATTTATATGATGGGTAAAACTAACATGATGGGGTTGATGGGTAAAACTAACATGAATGAAGAAGGCAAGTTCAGAGTAGAAATACAAATAATTCTATATATTTTAATTATATATTTTAATTTACAGGACATAACTAATATGTCCAAGTTAAGTATGTGTGCTAAATAGGAATAATAAATCAGGATATCTTCAGTTTCCACTGTGTAAATTTGCATGACTAGATACAGAGACAGTAGTCACAGCGTTCAATTTCTCTCACAATAATATACATTGGTAATCTTATTTAAATATTTTTAACTCAAAACAAAAACATATACAACACAGAAATGGAAATATATGTATGCAAATTGACTGTAAAAAGCAATTGTCATCAATACATATAATTTCAAAATATAGTAAGAAATGGAAGTATTAAGTGCTGTAAGAAGGGTAAACTTGAGTAGCCTAGTATTGACATTAAACTTGCTTACATAAGTGTAGCATATGCAAGAACACACAAAAATCACATAAGCCACAGGCATTCCAGAAATGCAAGACATTTTATCAACTGGGACCACAAAGTAGTGGATTCATATTGTATTTCCAGGGAATAATTTCTCTATTCTAATACAAAGATAAGGCCTTTGAAATGCCAACTTTCAGAAATCCAAGGTGGCAACTCTAGATGCTCATCATCCAAAATTAGGGATATGTTATTATTCTTAGGTGGGTGCAATTTAGGGAAAAATAAGCGAGCCTAGGTTAGGAGGTCACAAGAAAGTGAAAGGTGTGTACACAGAGAAAGGACTGAACCATAGCAATTTCTTACTTTACTGTTTGTTCCCCTACATATTATGTGTTACAAGTCCTGTGACTATAGACTATAGAAGGGGCTCTGAATAGCTCAGGATTTGCATAAGTTTTTTGGTACATTTTTAAATTCTTCTGTATTGTAATTTGTATCCTATGTTAGCTAATGAAAATCTCTCAGGTGTACTACATTAATTATTTTTATGTTTAAATATTTCTTTTTTTTTTCTTTTGAGAGAGGGGCTGAGGAAGAGGAAGAGAGAATCTTAAGCAGGCTCCAAGTCTGGGGTTGAACCAGATACACAGCTCAAACTCACAACCATGAGATCATGACCTGAGCTGAAATCAAGAATTGGACACTTAGCTGACTGAGCCACCAGGTGCCCCTAAATATTTCTATATGCTTTTATTTATAAGCTTCTCAATCTATGCTATTTTATGTATTGATTTCTCTGAAGATTATTTCATTCTAAGAGAATATTAATAATAATGGAATTACCTGCTTCTGGCCAGGATGGATTAACAGTGTGAGGATGGTCCCTCCTGCCTGAAACAACCAGAAAATGAATGACATATAACAGTGTCTTGCAAAGCATTGGAAATCAGGCAACAAAGGATATTGATCCCTGAGAGATGGGAAACAAAGGAGGTGATCCTTACAATAGCTTAATCTATTTCCTCGGCAGAGTTTCAATTCTGCTGCATAGGGAAGATAAACCAAGGAAAAGCCTGACCAGCTTCATGGGTTGAGATGCAGCAGACATGCTGTAGAGAACAAGGAGGCCAGAGTTTGTAGGACAAAGAACGGGAGGAGAGATCCTTACAGAGGGAGAACTACAGAGATTGTTTTGGAATCCTCAGGTGCACATGCCTATGAGGAAAAAACCTTTAGCCAAAGAAAGAACCACAGAAAAAGATTAGAGGTAACAGTGCCTGGCAAACATACACAACACTGGTAATCGCTCCTACTTTACCAAACTGGGAAACCTCAGGATTTGTGGAACAACGCAGAGAGAACACAGATCCTCTGGCCCCACTTGTGTGCTAACCTTCCCTCCTTTCATACAACACTCACTTGTGTCGAAATAATTAGGCCAAGACTGAGCACTATTTTGGATATGCCCAACAAATCCTAAACATAAGACACAAAAGGATCAGACTTTTACCAATAACTTAAATATGTCTCAGAAAGAAAGCTCAAGAATATTTATAAAGCATGAAAAACATTCAGCTTATGAAAAAGTAAAATCCTCAATGTCTGCCATTGCATCAAATCAAGAAGTTAGCAAAACTAGAATAAAAAAGGAAATCCAGAGACCAAATAAGGAAAAAAAATTAATAAATAGATACCAAGAACAGACATATAGGTAAACATAATAGAGAAATGAGTCTGTGTGGACTTTTAGCATGGTTCCCTTACCCAGGTAGTATGATGGGCAGAAAGGATTTCTCTGAATTCTTCCTGATCTTCCCTATGGACTCTTGTGAAGTACTTGGAAAAAAGCCTGCAAAGGGATTTGAACTTCTTAGCCTATCTATAATAACTCTACACTCTTACTCTAGGTCATAATCCAATTTTTGCAGTTCACTAAACATGTCTAGTTTATTCTTTTTCCTAGCTTAAATAGTAGTCTATAGCTTGTAGGCAAGCTAATGCTAGGATCTTGTTTCTCTCTGTAGGCCTCTGTCTACGTTTTAGTTTAGTCATGGTGCTGTTCAGCTGAAAGCATTTAAGTCATCAGGGAAAGACAAGTATTTCTCATTACTGATCAGTAAGAGCAATTTCTCCTGTGGATTTTAATTAGCATACTGAGTTTTAAAGTGGTTTGAGTCCTACCTTGTATTTTGACTCTAACAGACTAAAGGCATGACTAGTTCTGTGATGCCAACCTCAGACTCTATAAATTTTGTGTTAGTCATTCAGGAATTTACAAATTAATTATGCCATTTTAATTTTAACCTCTCTCCCAAATTAATAATAGTACATTATATGGATTATTAGGATGAATAATTGGTTGATTACTTTTAAACAGTAGAACTGATATTAATTGAAATTTCACTTTTTCCTTGCCAGATAGGTTTCACTGATATCAATTGGCATGAGGTTCACCTTTACTATATTTTGGGAAATTAATAATGAGAATACAGGACAATAACTACTTTTTTATATTTACATGCATGTAAAAAAGTGTTTGCAATGAAAATGGAAGTTGTATTAGTGTTAATCCAATACACCAAACAAGTTTGTTTATTTTTCGATGTAAAGCTATGTATGTGATCCAACTTCTTCAAGGGACTTTCTAATTGAGGAAAAGAGTGGATGGAGAGGTGGAAATGAAATACAAAGGCCTAAGTTTACTTATAACTCATGGTTTATTTACACATAATGTTGTTTTATAACAAGTATTCTATTTTAATTATAAGCTAATTAGTACTATTGACTTTAGCACTTACTAAATGTGTTTAACAATGAACAATCCACATAACAGTTCAGAGTCTTAATTGCTCACTAAGAAGATGGCCATGATAATCCTCACTTCAAGAGTCATTGTGAGCCTTAAGATATTGAATAGAAATACTTTCTAGTGTATAATGTTTTCTGTAAATATAAGTCATGCTTATTATGTATTTTCATTGTTTTGCCCCTGTTGGGGACTCTGTTCAAGATACTTAATTGAAAGCTCAATAAATTTATTTTAACTCTTCATGTACTAAGATCCATCTATATCCCAACCTACATCTTTATTAAGCAGAAGTAATTTCATTCTCAAATAATACAAGTAAAACTTCTCTAGTCAAAATAGCTTTGGTATGATTTGAAATTTTTCTGATACATATGGTGCATATTGTCCCCTAGAGTTCAAAATGAGTGTACTGGGGTAAGCACCAAGCTTTTTAATTAATAGATAACTGACAAAGAGGATAAGTGTTATATAATTGACAGAATCTGTAGCAAGAATCAGAGAAACTTTTTTCTAATCCTAGCTCTACAACTATCACACTTGGTTAGGTAGTTAAATATGTAATTTAGAGTTAATTTCTTTATCTTTTTGGTAAACATTAGGGTATCTCAGAGTTTTTAAAAGAATATAATACAAATTATATATGCACCTATGTTAAAATGGCCTATGAAATTAGACAAGGTTTTTCCTTTATTTTGTTTAGTTTTAACCTGAATGTATCTTTAAGAAAAATAGTTCTATTTTTTATTACACTTTAATGACAGATCATTGACATCTGAAAAGGTGTACATGTTTAACATATAACTTGACAAGTTTGGAGATAAGCATACACCTATGACACCATCACCACAATCTGTACCATAAACACATCCATCACCTCCAAGAGCTTCCTCAGCCCTCTTTACTATTTTTTTCTGGGGGCGGAATGGTAGATAAGAACACTTTAACATCAGATCAACCTTCTTAGCAATATTTTAAGTATACAATTCAGTACTGTTAACAATAGCCACTGTGATGTATAATATTACTTATCTTGAAACTTTGTACCCTTTCTCTAGTATTTCACTGTTTCCTTTCCCCCCTAGATCCTAATTATCACAATTCTAAACAGAGGGGACACAGAGATTCAGGTACTGCCATTTGGAGGTCTAGGCCACTTGCAGAGAAGTAATAAGAGTGAGGGGATCAAGATGGGACATTGAATGTTTCTACTTTTGGCCCATTCACAGCTAAGATATACTACGCATGCACACATTATAACCACTTTGACGTGCAAATGTTTCATAAAGGTGGTAAGCAGTCATAATAGTTGAAGAAAGGATTTACTGGAGAGTTATGTATCAAACTGCACCCATGCTGAAGTGGTTAATCTTGAAAAATAATTAATATTCATCATATATCATTTTTTCCTCTCTCAAAATTATTGATGCTCTTCACTTATGACTGGATTATTTGCTGGTTGCTATTGTTTGACTTGTGAGAGAGCCCAAAGCTATATGCCCCAAAGAGACTTGAACCCCTGGCTATGATGCTGTTTCTGGGCGTGGTTGTACAACTTCCCAGTCACAGTTATGATTATGGAAGTCATAACTGGTTTCAGAGTTAGCCCCTCAAGTCCCAGATATCTTTTTCTGCTCCCAACAAGTAATAACAACCACCATCTCATGATAATCAGAATTAGTCAGTCACATTAGTGGTTCCTCTCTCTATCTCCTGGTCTACTGGAATGAAGAACAAGAGTGATCAGGTGGCACCCTTAGCTTTTGTTAGTTGAATCCTTATTCTGTTTGTTAGTAGAAATATTTTTCCACAAAAACTTAGACCTTCAGTCCAGAAGAAACTAGAGCTGTGAAAATAGGAATCAGAAATTCCCCAGGAGAGGATTTCTCCAATTTCCTCATTCTGAGACACATGTATTCTACCTAAAGCAACACAGCACCATATGATGGATATTGAATCAAAAAGTTTTGAAATCCTCCAGGGTTTCATCCGTAAACTAAAGTCTGAACTAGATATTAGTCTGGTGGCTTTAGGGTGATGTGATGTTACATGGTAGACGTGGGCATATAAAGGTCATGGGTTCATTCACCAAATTGGATCCAGCCTAGACCCGTAGGCTAGCCAGGTTATGCCACAGCATATGGAAAAGACACAAGAAAAAAGGTAGAAACACATAAGGTCTTTTTAGGTCTAGACTTGTTCCATCACACTATCACTTTTGCCTCATGCCATTAGCCAAAGTGGAAACCGGAAGAGTAGAGAAATAAAATGTCTCACAAATAAGGCAGTGGTAAGTATGTGAATTCAACTAGAGGTGGAAACTTTGGCTAATTCTTTACTTTATCATAGTTATTAACTTGTTAAAAAATTCATGTCTTTTAAATATTTTTGTAGTCCAAAGAAGAAAAAATAATGTGTGGACACCCTAACATGCATTAATTTACATATCTTTTCTCAATATTTTACTATATATATATATATATATATATGTATATATATATATATATATAATTAAGCCTTTCACAACATCAATAATACTTTATAAATGATTGTAGTTAATTAGTATGTTTGACTCACTTATAATTAGTTAAGGACATGAAAGTGATGCAAAATTCAATAAATTTGAAGTTAGGTTCAAAATGCACAACATATTTATAAAGGCAAAATTTAAAACTCTTAAAAGTGGGGTGTCTGGGTGGCTCAGTCATTAAGCATCTGACTTCGGCTCAAGTCATGATCTTGGGTCGTGGGTTCCAGCCCTGCGTCAGGCTCTGCGCTGACAGCTAGCTCAGAGCCTGGAGCCTGTCTTCGGATTCTGTGTCTCCCTCTCTCTCTGACCCTCCCCTGCTCACGCTGTCTCTCTATCTCTCAAAAATAAACATGAAAAAAAAAAGGAAACATACATTTTTAAGAGATAACAAGAAATGAATCAGAGAAAAGGAAAAAGTCAAATTTTAGGCAGTGAGAAAAAGTTGATGTTCTAATAGAAACAAATAGATTAGTTCACTAAATTGAATGTCTTATGTCAAGAAAAAAAATATGTTTAGTTAAGTATGTTTCTACCAGTCCAAGATGAATAAAAATATAACTATTAAATATTTTAATATGTATTCATAAAAAAACCTTTTCTTCTTTTTTATAAGATATTTGAAAGTATCTTCATTTTGGAGTTTTCTCAATTTTTTTCTGTGTTTACTAGAGGTAGGTGTTACCCAAGATTTAGTGAATAATCAAGGACTTACTTGAAATTAAGAGCAGGTTGCATCTTCACAACAATTGGCAAATGAACAAAGACCCTAACTACAACATATAGAGGTGATAATTTTCCAATTCCCTGGTTGGCAATTTGGGGAATACACAGATAAATAAAAATAGGAATAGAACATTAACTATTAAATTCATTTAAACTCTAATACACTGAAGGAATGTTTTAGTCTAAGATTTTATTATAATAAGAGACTTATAAAACAAAAGAATTTGAGTCATTTTAAATACTATGAATTTATTGTTGCTCATAGAAAAAGCATAAAATCCCTATCAATAATGACAAGATATTCAAAAAGAAAATGAAAAGTCATTTGCAATTTCATTCAAGTTTATTTATGCCATAATACTATTATCAACATAAAATTACACATTGACAACTGATTTGGAAAAGTTGGGCATAATTTCAAAAACTATTCAACTAAAGGTGGGTGATGGGCATTGAAGAGGGCACTTGTGGTGATGAACACTGATTGTTAAATGGAAACCAACTTTACAATAAACTATAAAAGAAAAAAATTATAAAAAGAAAAAAAATAATTCAACTAATATTTTCCCTATGTTATCTGGGAATGATTAAGATTACATTCACTTTATAGGTATAGAATAAATATGAATTTTACTAACATAAATAGGACCTAAATAGTTCTATTAATATTTGGTCTTTGTTTCAAAAAAGGATTAATGCACTTATAAATCTACTCTGAAATGTCCCAAAAAGCAGATGTTTCTTACACAAAGGATAATTATGTTCTTTTTTTAAAATAGTTTATTGTCAAATTGGTTTACATACAACACCCAGTGCTCTTCCCCATAAGTGCCCTCCACCATCACCACCACCTCTTCAACTCTCCCCCCTCCCTCTACCCCTTCAACTCTCAGTTCATTTTCAGCATTCAGTAGTCTCTCAAGTTTTGCGTCCCTCTCTCTCCCCAACTCTCTTTTCCTCTTCCCCTCCCCCAGATCCTCCATTAGGTTTCTCCTGTTTTCCTGTTAGACCTATGAGTGCAACATATGGTTTCTGTCCTTCTCTGCCTGACTTATTTTGCTTAGCATGGCACCCTCAAGGTCCATCCACTTTCACAAATGGCCATATGTCATTCTTTCTCATTGCCATGTAATACTCCATTGTATATATATACCACATCTTCTTGACCCACTCATCAGGTGATGGACATTTATGTTTTTTCCATGTTTTGGCTATTGTTGACAGTGCTGCTATGAACATTGGGGTACATGTGCTCCTATGCATCAGCACTTCTGTATCCCTTGGGTAAATCCCTAGCAATGCTATTGCTGGGTCATAAGGGAGTTCTATGGATAGATTTTTTGAGGAACCTCCACACTGTTTTCCAGAGAAGTTACACCAGTTTACATTCCCACCAACAGTGTAGGAGGGTGCCCATCTCTCCACACCCTCGCCAGCATCTATAGTCTCCTGATTTGTTCATTTTAGCAACTCTGACTGGCATGAGGTGGTATCTCAGTGTGGTTTTGATTTGTGTTTCCCTGATGATGAGTGATGCTGAGCATCGTTTCATGTGCCTGTAGGCCATCTGGATGTCCTCTTTGGAGAAGTGTCTGTTCATGTCTTCTGCCCATTTCTTCGCTGGGTTATTTGTTTTGTGGGTGTGAAGTTTGGTGAGTTCCTTGTAGATTTTAGATACTAGCCCTTTATCTGATATGTCATTTGCCACTATCTTTTCCCATTCTGTCGGTTGCCTATTAATTTTCTTGATTGTTTCCTTTGCAGTGCAGAAGGTTTTTATCTTGATGAGGTCCCAATAGTTCAGT
>NC_043700.1:83798974-83853139 GCF_006229205.1 Suricata suricatta | reverse complement strand
ACAGCTTTGTAGTAGAGGTGAAAGTCTGGGATTGTGATGTCTCCCATTTTGGTTTTCTTCTTCAATATGACTTTGGCTATTCGGGATCTTTTGTGGTTCCATACGAATTTGAGGATAGTTTGTTCTAGCTTTGAGAAGAATGTTGGTGCAATTTTGATGGGGATTGCATTGAATGTGTAGATTGCTTTGGGTAGTAATGACATTTTCACAATGTTTATTCTTCCGATCCATGAACAGGGAATGTTTTTCCATTTCTTGGTGTCTTCTTTAATCTCTTTCATAAGTTTTCTATAGTTTTTATCATATAGGTCTTTTACATCCTTAGTTAGGTTGACTCCTAGGTATTTGATAGTTTTTCGTGCAATCGTGAATGGGATAAGTTTCTTGATTTCTCTTTCGGCTGCTTCATTTTTGGTGTATAGGAATGCAACTGATTTCTTTACATCGATTTTGTATCCTGCTACTTTACTGAATTCATTAATCAGTTTTAGAAGGCTTCTGGTGGAGTCCATTGGGCTTTCCATGTAGAGTATCATATCATCTGCGAAAAGTGAAAGATCACAGTGCTATGAAACTTGAAATTAACCACAGGAAAAAGTCTGGAAAACCTCCTAAAATCTGGAGGTTAAAAACCGCCCTATTAAAGAATGATTGCGTTAATCAGCCAATTAGAGAAGAAATTAAAAAATATAGGGAAACCAACAAAAATGAAAATACAGCAGTCCAAAATCTCTGGGATACAACAAAGGCAGTCCTAAGAGGAAAGTATATTGCAATCCAGGCCAATCTCAACAAACTACAAAAAGCGCAAAATCAAAATTTAACAGAGCACCTACTGGAACTAGAACAGAAGCAGCAAGAGCACCCCAAACCCAGCAGAAGAAAAGAAATCATAAAGATCAGGGCAGAAATAAACAATATAGAATCCAAAAGAACAGTCGAATAGATCAATGAAACCAAGAGTTGGTTCTTTAAAAAAATAAACAAAATTGATAAACCTCTAGCCAGGCTCCTCAGAAAGAAAAGAGACAGCACCCAGATAGACAAAATCATGAATGAAAAAGGATCTATTACAACCAATCCCTTAGAAATACAAGCATTCTCCAGAGATTACTATGAAAAATTATATGCCAGCAAACTGGACAACACAGAAGAAATGGACAAATTCCTAAATGTGCATGCACTGCCAAAATTCAAACGGGAAGAGATAGGAAGCATGAACAGACCAATAACCAGTGAAGAAATCAAATCCGTTATCAAAAATCTCCCAACGAATAAGAGCCCAGGGCCAGATGGCTTCCCAGGGGAATTCTACCAGACATTTAAAGCAGAGTTCATACCCACTCTTCTCAAACTATTCCAAAAAATAGAACTAAAGGAAAACTTCCAAACTCATTCTACAAAGCCAGCATCACCTTGATACCCAAACCAGAGACCCAGTCAAAAAAGAGAACTACAGACCAATATCTTTAATGAATACAGATGCAAAAATACTCAACATGATACTAGCAAATCGAATTCAACCGCACTTAAAAAGAATTATCCATCATGATCAAGGGGATTCATCCCTGGGTTACAGGACTGGTTCAATATTCACAAATCCATCAATGTGATCCATCACATTAACAAAAGAAAAGATAAAAACCATATGATCCTGTCGATAGATGCAGAAAAAGCATTTGATAGAATACAGCACCCTTTCTTAATAAAAACGTTTGAGAAAGTCAGAATAGAAGGAACTTACCTGAACATTACAAAAGCAGTTTGTGAAAAGCCCACAGCTAATATCATCCTCAATGGGGAAAAACTGAGAGCTTTCCCCCTGAGATCAGGAACACGACAGGGGTGTCCACTCTCACCACTGCTGTTTAACATAGTGCTGGAAGTCCTAGCATCAGCAATCAGACAACAAAAGGAAATAAAAGGCATCAGAGTTGGATAATTATGTTCTGATAGCCCCTCCAAGGTGGAATAGATTATGTGATCTTCAAATGAATAAGGCATAAGTTTTATCATAAATATACAGAGTAAATAAATATACAGAGTAAATAAATATACAGAGTAACTGTAAAAAATTACATATATAAAGTACATTATTCTAGTTTATCTTCAACGTGAAATCCAGAAAAAAAGGTTAATTATTTTGTTGGGAATCCCCTTTCAAGATACACAGGAAGAAAATTTTAATTATTGAGTGTCTTGCTTTTATGCTGTTTAATGACATAGCATTGTAAAATAGACAATTATTTTCAGCAGACATTATTCATCTTTGTCACATTCAGCTCTGATCAATACATATATTTTTTATTACTTAGGTGTTAATTTACATTATTTCCCAAGTTTCCCTTGGTAACCATTTAAAACAATAGTCAAAATCTAAAAGGATAATTAGTTTTAAAACTATTTGAACAGAAACCATAATTTAGAACAAATGAGTTGCAGCAGCAATTCTTGCCTCTGGAGACTAGGCTCCATGATGACCCTATATGCCATCAAACAAATTGCATAAAGACATGAGCTCAGAATAAGTTGCTTTGAACCTTGAATGTGTGAACAATTTTGCAGATCCATAATTGTCAATATGACACCTTTCAGGATACACTGGTTTCTCTGGGCAGAGAGCCAATGAGCCTTATGTTCAGTTATATGGGAGCCAGCTGGGCATCTGACAGGTACATTGTGGTGGTTAACTGCCCTCATCTACAGTCTAATTCTCCAGTGACTTTGTTGTTCAGAGATGCTTCCTAGGGGAACAGGTCATGAAAGAGATGAATAAGGCTTAACATGTGTACCTTCTGATGTTGAGGGCACCATTAGAGTCAAAGATAATGTTAAAATATATGTGTATATATACATACATACATGAATGACAGTTCTGCAGACCCTTGTATATGTTTTCTTTTGGGAAAAGGCCACTCCCTGATTATCCCTTTAAATAGATGTACTTAGGATTTAGCCTAAAATATGCCATCTTGGGACCTTAGAGGATAGGACTAATATGGTCTTCATGTTGGATCAAGGCTACCCTGTAGAATGGGTTCATTCCTAAAAGTTTCGTTAAGTATTTAAGTTTTCTGAAACCAAATAAACTGATACGCTAGCCTTATTGCTTCAAGTGCTATCACTAATCGCAGAGAGTGTTCACTGGAAGAGAGATGCCCAAGTGATTTGATGAACCCATTTCAAAAGGAACTATTATTGTCATAAATCAGACCTAGTGAAAGTATAAAGGCAATAAACTTACTTATTATTTTACCAGGAAAAGTGGTCTTGTGTATCTTGTCCAGTAAGAAGATAAATTTTCTACTCGAGATATCATGAAGATACTATAAGGAAATGCACATTCATATATTACTGGCAGAAATACTAGTTGTACAATATCTATAAAAAGAAATTTGGTAATATCTAAAAAAATGCCTACTGATTTATCCCTATATTTGATTTAACAGAAATCTTTCCTTTAGGAATCTTATAAAAGATTCCTAAGATATCTTACAAAAATTGAAATGGCAGGTGTCCAAGGCTATTTAGTGTTGTCCTATTTGTCAAAACAAAAACATTAGAAACAAAATATTCATCTTACAGGGGACTAGCTGAAGAAACATCCATGGAATGGAGTATTATGTACCCCTAAAAAGAATCTATAGATTAATCCCTAAAAATATTTTAAATTAGCAGAACAAAGTGATTACTATATTACCTTTTTTATGAAGAAGTTAAGATGAATATATAAAAAAAAGGAAATCTAGTCATCTATATATATGTATAGTAGGTGCCTATATTTTATAATTGGAGTAGAAACAAAAATCTAATGAAAATCACTATCCAAAGAGTAAATGTAAAGAGGCTTAAGGGGAAAGAAATTGAAGACAACGTTCTCTAAATATATCTTGTTTTACAGATTACACCTTAGAGCCTTATAATTGCTTTTAAATAATTATTAAAAAATTAAATATAAATTAATGAAAAAGCTACAAGTAGAAAACAAAATTAAGTTATATATCAATTTAATGGCTTAACTCTACAATAATTGTTTTGTATGACCTTACTGGGATATATCACGGTTATAAAGAGCTGAAAAGAAATATCAAATAGTATTCAGTAACATCTTTGCAGTAATAATACATGCATTATTTCTTTTAAGATTTACATGTACATATATATATTCAGATAGGTACAGAGATGCATACATGATAAATCAAAAACAAGTATTATATTAATGGCTTTAGGAAATAAGATTATGAATAAGAACAAAAAGATAAAAATTAAAAGGAAAAAAACTTTGGTAATAAAATGCTGTTAAAATTTAATTACAAATATAATATGAACTCTTGGTATATTTTTATTCTCTTCCACAATATAATATATATTTATTTTCTGACTATTAAACTGAAAGGCCTAGAACCAGTAGCCAGACCAGAAACAAAGAACCCAGATGATAATCCTCTAAACAATACTTCTTAACAAAGTCAAAACTTCTTGGAGAAAGTTTTGATTCCACTCTCTGATAAGAACTACACAACATAAAAGGCACGTGAGTGGCTCAGTTGGTTAAGCGGCTAACTTCGGCTCAAGTCATGATCTTACAGTTTGTGGGTTCAAGCCCCCCATCAGGCTCTGTGCTGACAGCTCAGAGCCTGAAGCCTGCTTTGGATTCTGTGTCTCCCTCTCTCTCTGACCCTCCCCTGCTCGTGCTATGTCTCTCTGCCTCTCAAAAATAAATTAAAAAAACATTTTAAAAAAGTTTAAAATAATCTTCCATAGTGAGTGAGGGAAAGTTGGGTATAATATCATACCCGCCCATTTCTACACCTTAGGAATGTGGAAGGACTGAGATTCAGCCACTTCAGAAAACTTGTAGATAAACTGCTCAAGTCGGAAAAGCAGAAGCTATTTGGCATTAAAAGTAACTACTGTTTATTTCTAAACTATGTTGTTTTTCTGATATTCAAATATTTTATGATCATGGAAAGACACAATGGGTTCCTAGAAATCAATTGATGATTGACTTTTCACAGAAAGATAGGGATTTGATCAAGGACATAAGCCAAGATTAAGAACTTTCTCAGACTTAGTAATAAGATTAAGAAGCAAGAAAAAATATAACTCACACAGCATGGGATGAGATGGTATAGAAAATTCCTAGATGAAAACAAAGCAAAACAAATAAAATAAAATAAAATAAGACAAATAAAATAAAAACTAAGATCAGATGAGAAAATGTTGTCTAATGATAGTATTTATACCTCTTTATTTGCTCTTTAGTGAAGAAAACGTGGACAGTGAAATTATCTTGCATTCCACTCTCTGTATTCTTCATACTTTAATACACTTTGCAGTTTATGACACATGCCACACAATGTGTTTGTTACTTTCACTGACAAATTTGAGTTCTGTCATTCTGAACATGTCGTGTTCTCATTTTCATAAAAACGTCTTAAAGAACACCAACGTGGTGCTATCTAATGCTGCATCTCCGTAAATGTGCATTCTGCTACGTGGTGGGAGAAGCTACAATATGAGGAACGAGGAGTCTATATCTCAACCATTCTTACGTGTGATATGATAGCAGTGACACATTTCACAGTGCAGTGCTCGCCAACATATTTGCTATAATTTAATCATGAAATACTAAGATTCTTTCAAAAGTACATACTTTAAAACTTTCTCCAGAAAAATGTTTAAGAGTTGTGTTGATTTTTTGAACAAAATATAACACTATTAGAGGTTAACATTGAAGCAGATTTCATTTTTTTAAGTTTATTTATTTATTTATTTTTGAGAGAGAGAGAACACAGGCGCACACAAGTGGGGGGTGGGAGGAGACAGAAAGAGGGAGACACAGAATCCAAAGCAGTCTCCAGACTGAGCTGTCAGCACAGAGCCTGATTCAGGGCTCCAATCCAAGAACTATGAGATCATGACCTGAACTGTAAGATCATGACCTGAGCAGGAAGTCTGACACTCAACCGAGTCACGTAGGTGCCCTGAAAAGGTTTGTTTCATTCTTGAAAATCCAATTAATTTCTAAGTATTGTCACAATGTATAAATAGTGACCAAAAGATCTAAGTCTTCACTTTGTTTCCTCTAACTTCTGGCACTCACACACACTAAGACTTTACCAGAGGTAACTTCAAATTAAAAAAGGGATTCTCCATACTAAGTTTAGGAATAGACTCTGGAAACAGTTCAATTATTGTGCACAGAGAAAGGGAGGATTTTCTTATTTTGTTATTTGTGCTAAATTTTTTCTCTAGAAAAAAAATAGGTACCTCAAGGTACAGGTATAAAATAAGTACATCAAGAAATTAGTTTGGATTCAGTTGGACTAACCATAGAACACATAGGACACATAGGACACATTGTTTAGTTACAGATACTGACTTTCTTCCTTGTAATTTGAGGATACAATTTTAAGAATGTCAAAAATATGGAAAACCAGAAAAATAACTTAAATAATTCAATTTGAGAATTCTTAAAGATATATAGATTTACTTCTGTAAATAGCAGATGCTAAAAATAGTAATAAATTCCCCAGGCAAAACTTTGTGATAACCTTCAAAATGTGTCAGAACTATGCAATATCAAATATGTGTTGCAATGAATTTGAAAAACAGTTAATAAAGATGAATTTTTGGTCAGTGTGTAAATTCAGTGAATCTAGGCCATTTAAGGAACTTATAATTTATTAAACTAATATTCAAAGACTCTTTCTTAAAGCAGTTTTAGCACAACTGAACAGTAAGTAGACAAAGTAGGGTAGTATCACCACTTTAAAATTTTACACTGAGTTTTCATTAATTTGCTGAATTTTATTTTCATTCACTTGACCTAGATCTCATGTCCAGTATATTCTCTGGTAGAGAAACCATTGCTATGGAGTCAGCTATGTTTCCCAGATTGTATACAGTAGATACATAACATGGTTAATACCTTAATAAGTAAATGATTAATATGACAAAGAAAACAGATTTTAAGTGACACATTTTTATGCTGAAAATCAATGTAATTACTGTACCAAAGATGGCAAGAAAGCTTCGAGTCTAATCCCAGGTGTGAGAGGATGAAGTAACTAGGCAGCCTGAAAAATATTGGCAGACCCATGTTAAATATTTCTTTTTGTCCTTACGGTAATCATTTTGGGTTGCTTACGTATCATTTAAATTATAAAGTTCATCTTTCACATATTACTAATCAGAGTTCTGAGGAAAATAGAGAGAAAAAAATCTTACACATGACAACTGCTCACCATTTGAAGATATCAATTATATTTGTCCCACAGGAGTTTATAAGTCAAACATTCTAAGTTCCCTCAAGTATTTCCTATTCTACAGTTATACTTGACTCCATGAGATCATTATTGTCTATCTTTTTAGATATATGACTCTCAGAGCTGGACGTATCATTTCAAATGTGATTGACCAGCATGTTTGGAACATTATTCCTCCATTTAACTGTTTTTCTTTTAATTCATCTTCATGTTTATTTTTTTTCCCACATTCCCTCTACAATCCCATAATAACCATAGTGGCTTACCCTGAACTTGTAATCCAATTAGATTCTACACATTTTTTCACAACGGTTGTTCTCAAAATTGCAATACTTTGCATTTCTATAGAATGTTTTAATAAAAAATATTAATTCGCACTTATTCCTTTAAAAAAGCTATTTATTAGTATCAACTCAGTACTTGCTATACTACCATACTATGTTAGGCACTAGAATGGCAGGAACAAACAGATGAACATTCTTGTCTTATTATTAATTACTTCTTAGCAGGTGAAGCATATAATTTTTAGTTGAAACAATAAATTACGAATGTTGATAAATAAGCAAACAATGCTCTGAGAGAAATATCAATAGTAGATATTCAATTTAAGTATGACACTTACAGATAACTTACAAGGAGGCAATATTTTCCTTAAAATATAAACAAGACCTTTGAATTTGTGGCAGGAAAAGTGAATATCCACAAATTTATTCACACTTTTCATATCAGGAAGTACTGATATTTTTTCATCTTGATTCTGGGAGATCCTGACTGCCTTGGCCAATAAAACGTGTTAGAACTGAATCTGCTGGTTTTGAGATACTAGCTTTAAAGGTCTACCTTCCACTTCCGATCTCTTTAATGAGGTTGGAGCCCTGAGTAGCTATGTACAAATATCTTGCTAGTGGAAAAGCCCTGAAATTGTATGAAGAGAAAAAATGGGCTACCTGAGATCAGCCCTTTCCTCAGTAAGGTACCAGACTTGTAAATGAAGCATCTTGAAGCCTTTAGACTAGATTCGTCACTAACTATATGCCACTTTGCAACACTATTCCATGCAAGGTAGAGCTGAAGAATTGTTCAGCTGAGTACTGCCTAAATCCTAATCTACACAATTATGAGATTTAATACATGATTCCTATTTTAAACACTAAGTGTCAGGGTATTTTGTTATGCAGTAATAGATAACTAAAAAAGAAGTAGAGGATGGAAATTTCACCAAAGAGGAAATAATATGTATCCAAATCCAAAACTGGAAACATCTTGGTGATTTGAGAAGCTCATAGACCACCAGTAGGGCTAGAGCTTACCTAAGAGAAACAGTGGTTTGATAAGGCAGAAGAAACAGTTCCAAGTGCTATGGGAAACGACTGATATTTATGCATATGGAAGAACTTTCTAATAACTACTAGACACAGACTAAATTGGAGAAAAACAAGAGAGATCATATGAAGACATTTAAAAGGGTGTGGTAGTGGTCTAGTAAAATAAAATAGGGATAACATGGGTATAATGATGGCAGAAGAAATTAAGGGCAAATATTGCATTTGAGAGACATTTTGAAAATTTAATCTATACCACTTCACACATAGACTTCACACATAGATTGGATGTGGGAGATGGTAAGGAGGAAAGAAATCAGAGAATTTTTGGATAGAGTCATTTATGAATAATAATTAATAGAAGTCATTTATTAAATGGTAAAACAGGGATAGAAAAATCATTTTAGAAAAGAAGAACTCAAAAGAGTTCCTATTAGACTATATTAAATCCATTCAATAGTGAAAACAGACATAAAGCTGGATATTAGAATACTAGTACTATCCAACGAGTGATCTAGACAAAAAAAATTATGCTAGGAACTAAGCAGCAATTAAATGGAAGTTAAATTTCAATGAAACATTGATATCTCCTAGGGAATGGGTATTGGGAAAGAGGAGGAGAGGGACAAGAAACAAACTCAAAGGAATTCCAATATTACAAATATAGACAAAGAGAGAGGATTTTGCTAAAGAAACTAAAAATGAAGAAACATTGAAGTGGGAGCAAAATTAACAGTGATAACATGAAAGAAAAGACATTATTGTGGTTTTGAAAGAATGTTGAAAATAGGTAAAAAAATCTGAAAAGACAGAAATACATCTATTAAATTTTTCATCATTAAATACAGTAGCCAGATATCAATAAATAAGATGTAGGGGGGTGGTAAAAGCCAGATATTGCTTACATGAATATTAAATGGGTTTTGAGACAATCTATAATAGGACAAACCACATGTAAAAAGCCCTTTCTTGGGTCTAAAAGGGAAAAGACAAATATAGCAGTGTCTGGATATGAGGTTGAGGACACATTGGTATTTTTCAATGGAGGGGTGTCTAGGGCATATTGTCATGCTAATGGTGATGATACATTACAAAAGAAAAGAAGCTGAAAAATAAAAGTGAGAAGGTCTTTGGCATAGTGAAATTCTTGAGATGGTGGAAGAGTATGGAATCTATATTATACATAGAGGTACTGAAGAGTGACAA
Source organism: Suricata suricatta (assembly GCF_006229205.1). NCBI lineage: Eukaryota > Metazoa > Chordata > Mammalia > Carnivora > Herpestidae > Suricata > Suricata suricatta. The sequence continues at coordinate 83,843,340 of NC_043700.1, read as the reverse complement.
AAGAAGTAGATGTAATAAAGTAGGACAAAAGACGTAGATGAGTGCAAGTATGAAAAATTTTGATTGAATGATTGCAGGTAGGGGGAAAAGAATACTTTTGGCGGTTTATACTTTTTCAAAAGAAAAAAGAAAGCAAAATCATCTGTTAAGACTGAGGATAGAGGACAAATGTAAAATTTTGTATGAAAGAAAGGTATATGCGCTTTTTCTAGTTTGTTGAAATTGGCCTGGACTGCAATATACTTTCTTCTTAGGACCACCTTTGCTGCGGCCCAGCGATTTTGGATTGTTGTATTTTCGTTTTCATTTGTTTCCATATATTTTTAAATTTCTTCTCTAATGGCCTGATTAGCACAATCATTCTTTAGTAGGGTGGCTTTTAACCTCCACATTTTTGGAGGTTTTCCAGACTTTTTTCTACGGTTAATTTCAGGACATATATGATGAAAACAATAGAAAACTTATGAAAGAGATTGAAGAAGACACCAAGAAATGGAAAAACATTCCCTGTTCATGGATCGGAAGAATAAACATTGTGAAAATGTCATTACTACCCAAAGCAATCTACACATTCAATGCAATCCCCATCAAAATTGCACCAACATTCTTCTCAAAGCTAGAACAAACTATCCTCAAATTCGTATAGAACCACAAAAGATCCCGAATAGCCAAAGTCATATTGAAGAAGAAAACCAAAATGGGAGGCATCACAATCCCAGACTTTCACCTCTACTACAAAGCTGTCATCATCAAGACAATATGGTATTCGCACAAAAACCGACACATAGACCAATGGAATAGAATAGAGAACCCAGAACTGGGCCCACAAATGTACGGCCAATTAGTCTTTGACAAGCAGGAAAGAGTATCTGATGGAAAAAAGACTGCCTCTTTAGCAGGTGGTGCTGGGAGAACTAAACAGCAACATACAGAAGAATGGAACTAGACCACTTTCTTACACCATACACAAAAGTAAACTCAAAATGGCTGAAGGACCTGAATGTGAAACAGGAAACCATCAAAACTCTTGAGGAGAAAGTAGGAAATAACTTCCTAGACCTCCACCGCAGCAATTTCCTACTCGACACATCCCCAAAGGCAAGGGACATAAAAGCAAAACTGAATTCTTGGGACTTCATCAAGATAAAAAGCTTTTGCACTGCAAAGGAAACAATCAAGAAAATTAATAGGCAACCGACAGAATGGGAAAAGATGGTTGCAAATGACATATCAGATAAAGGGCTAGTATCGAAAATCTACAAGGAACTCATCAAACTCCACACCCACAAAACAAATAACCCAGTGAAGAAATGGGCAGAATACATGAACAGACACTTCTCCAAAGAAGACATCCAGATGGCCTACAGGCACATGAAACGATGCTCAACATCACTCATCATCAGGGAAACACCAATCAAACTATAGAAATGATCCCTGAAAGTATAGTCTTTAGGGAAACACCAATCAAAACCACACTGCAATACCACTTCACCACCTCACACCAGTCAGAGTGGCTAAAATGAACAAATCAAGAGACTTTAGATGCTGGCGATGGTGTGGAGAGACAGGCACCCTCCTACACTGTTGATGGGAATGTAAACTGGTGTACCCACTCTGGAAAACAGTGTGGAGGTTCCTCAAAAATTCTATCCATAGAACTCCCTTATGACCCAGCAATAGCACTGCCAGGGATTTACCCAAGAGATACAGAAGTGCTGATGCATAGGAGCACATGTACCCCAATGTTCATAGCAGCACTGTCAACAATAGCCCAAACATGGAAGAAGCCTAAATGTCCATCACCTGATGAGTGGATCAAGAAGATGTGGTATATATATACAATGGAATATTACATGGCAATGAGAAAGAATGAAATCTGGTCATTTGTAGGAAAGTGGATGGACCTTGAAGGTGTCATGCTAGGCGAAATAGGTCAGGCACAGAAGGACAGATACCACAGGTTTGCACTCATAGGTCTAACAGGAGAACAGGAGAAACCTAATGGAGGACCAGGGGGAGGGGAAGAGGGAAAGAGAGTTGGGGAGAGAGAGGGACGCAAAACCTGAGAGACTATTGAATACTGAAAACGAACTGAGGGTTGAGAGGGAAGAGGGAGGGGGGAAAGAGTGATGGAGGGCACTTGTGGGGAAGAGCACTGGGTGTTGTATGGAAACAAATTTGACAATAAACTATTTAAAAAATAAAATAAAAATAAAAATAGAAATACCATATGATGCAATAAAAATAAAAATAAAGCACAATAAAATATAAAAAAAGGTATAAACAATCATCGATTGGATTAAAATAAAAGAAACTATAGAGAAGTATATTAGGATTGCTAATAACCATTATGTGTCATTGTCTTATTTGTATTGTTTGCAATCTTTTTAACGTTTCTTTCTTTTTGAGAGATAGAGGGAGAGCAGGCTGCTAGAGCAAATGGGGGAAGAGCAATGAGAGAGGGACATACAGAATCCAAAGCAGGCTCCAGGCTCTGAGCTATCTATCAGCATCGAGCCCAACATGGGGCTTGAACCCATGAACCATGAGATCATGACCTGCGCCATCCAGGTGCCCCAGTGTTGTTTGCAGTTTTGAAAAACCTTGTATCTAACTCCACTTTTATATCATGTTTTCCTAAACAAGATTTCTGTGTTTTCATTAAAACTACTGATAAATTGGGACATCTGGATGGCTCAGTCAGCTAGGTGTTTGACTCTTGATTTCGGCTCAGGACATGATTTCAGTGTATGTAAAGTGTACATTTTGGTAAGTTTTGACATATGTATGCACATGAAATCATCATCACAATCAAGATAATAAATATATCAATCATCCCTGAAAGCTTTCTTGTGGTCTTAATGATCTCCCTCACATTTTTAATAACACTACCAAAAACCATGGGTATATTTTCTGCCTCTATAGATTTGTTTGCATTTTCTATCTAGAATTTTACATTAATGAAGCATAAAATATGTTTATGCTTTCTTTCACTCAGCATAATTATTTTGAGATTAAACAATATTGGTGTGTACATTAATAGTTCATTCTTTTTTATTGCAGAATAGTATGTCATTGTCTGGATATACCTCAGTTGGTTTGCCCATTCACTGTGAAGGACATTTGGATTACTTTCTGGTTTGAGCCATCACAAATGAAATTACATTAATCATTCATGTATAAGTTCTTGCATAAACATAATCATCAATTATGTAGGTAAAGAGATACAAAAGTGTGACTGCAGAGCTGTGAAAGAAAATTATATTTAATTTTATAGGAAATAGTCATATGGTATTCCATAATTATTATTCTATTTTATATTCCTAGCAGCACTATGAGTGATACAAGTTTCTTCATAGTTTTGCCAGAATTTAGTATTGTCATTATGTGTACTTATGTATGTATATGTATAATATGTAATGTATACACATATAATGTAATTCTAATAGATGTATAATGATTTCTAATCATGGTTTTAATTTGCATTGTTCTAAAAGCTAATGATGGGAACTTTATTTTATATACTTATTTGCCAACTGTATATGTTCTTTCATGAAATGTCTGTTCATGTCTTTCCTGTTTGTATTCTATTGCTCAGTTTTGAGAGTTATTTATATATTCTATTATATATGATATTTGGTTAGTTACATGATTTGCAAATGTGTTTTTCCAGTTTTTAGTTTGTGTTTTCATCCTTTAACAGAGTATTTCACAGCAATATTTTTAATTTTTAATTTCTCTTTTGGAAAATATTAAGCTATAAATGCAATTTTATATATAGTTACAAAATTATTTTTATTATCTCATTCAATTTGGGTATAATTGGATAGTTTGTGTCTTTCCTAGTACTGGTCTATTGAAACTAAGTTGTCAAAATTGCATAAATGTGTTCATATCACTTCCTTGTACTTCGAAGTGTGTGGAGTCTGTAGAATGTCCCCTCTTTCACTACTGGATATTGGTTATTTTTCTCTCTGTCAATATTAATACATTTGGATCAATTTCAATAATATTTTCAACAAACTGGCTTTTGTTTCACTTTTTTAAAAATTATTTTATTAATTTTGAGAGAGAGAGAGGGAGGGAGAAAGGGAGGGGGGTGAGAGGCATAGAGAGAAGGAAAAAGGGAGACTCACAAGCTGGCTCTGCACTGTCAGCACAGAGTGTGATGCGGGGCTCAAACTTGAAAACTGCCAGATCATGACCTGAGCTGAAATCAAGTCAGACACTTAACTGACTGAGCCACCCAGGTGTCCCTTCATTGATTTTTAAAACTATTTTTAAATTTTAAAGTTCACTGACTTCTCATTTTTTCTTTGCTTTGCTTTGATTTTATTTTGCTCTCCTTTTTATATTTTCTTGAGGAGAAAGCTTAGATTCTTGATTGAAATTATTCTTTTTATTTAACATATATATTAAATGTTATCATTTTCCCTCTCAGTACTGCATTAGCTACATCCCACAAATTTGGTATGTTCTATTTTCACTTTCATTCTATTTGATGTAATTTTTTAATTGGCCTTGAGGCTTTCTTTTTCATCCATGAATTATTTATAAGTATGCTATTTAATATCCCAGTGTTTAAAAAATTAAATATATTGTTGTTATTGATTTTTCATGTTTCCATTATGGTGAAAAAATATATTCTGTATATTTTCAATTATTTTAAATTTATCAAGGTTCCTTTGATGACACCTGATATGATTTATCTTGTTGAATATTTCATGGAAACTTGTAAAGAATGTATATTTTGCTACTATGTAGTGGAATGTTTTATGAAGGTCAATTATTCTGTTGGTTGATGATCTTATTCAGTTCTAAACCCTTGATGGTTTTCTGTTTAGTGGTTTTAGCAATTTCTGAGTGAGCAGTTTTTCCTCAACTGTAATATGGATATATTTATTTCTCCTTTAGTTTTATCAGTTTTTGCTTCAAATATTCTGAAGCTTTGTTGTTGGTATATGTCTTTTGGTGGATTGTCTTTTTTTTTTTAACCTGTATTTGATATATTTTCTGTCCCTGGTAACATATGCACCCTGTCTGTGATTCATACAGTTTTTATTAATACCTCTATGTTGTATCATTTTGCACCAATTATCAATTGGTGTGTATTGTTGTATTTGAAGTGAACTTCTTATATACAGCATACAATTGGTTAATAGCTTTTTGTGTTCTTTTGTTCATTCTTTTTTCCATTCTATCATTCCCTTTCTTTTGTGTGATATATTTTTTCTTTTCTTTCTTTCTTTTCTTTCTTTCTTTCTTTCTTTCTTTCTTTCTTTCTTTCTTTCTTTTCTTTTTCTTTCTTTCTTTCTTTCTTTCTCTTTCTTTTCTTTCTTTCTTTCTTTCTTTCTTTCTTTCTTTCTTTCTTTCTTTCTTTCTTTCCTTCTCTCTCTCTCTTTTTTTCTTTCTTTTTCTTCTCTCTCTCTCTCTCTCTCCCTTCCCTTCCCCTTTCCCTTTCCCTTCCCTTCCCTTCCCTTTCCCTTTCCCTTTCCCTTCCCTTCCCTTCCCTTTCCCTTCCCTTCCCTTTCCTTTCCCCTTTTCTTTTTTTTTTCTTTTCTTTTCTGTTTTCTCTCTTTTTTTCCCATTTCTATGTGTTTTATTTTTTCTGACTTTCTGCAAATGAAACATTTTATAGAATTACATTTTAATTTTTTTCATAATATCTTTAGTGTATCTCTCTAGTTTATTTTTTTAGTATTTTTTCAGGTACTATATCATACATATATATCCATTATATATTCAAGTCTAGTGGTGTTATTTTGGTGAGATTGGGAAGAGGTAAAGACTGTGAGAGGCTATAAAGGCTAACATAAGGGATCGTTAGATGTCAAAACCATTCTACACCTTGATTTTGGTGATAGTTGTACAAAAACATATATGAATAGAACAGCACAAACATAAACACATATATGAGTGCATGTCAGATGGATGAACTCTAAATAAGATCTGTGCATTTTGCTAGGCCAGGTTACTGGTTTGATTTTGTAATTATAGTAATACAAATTATTGTCATTTTGGGTAAGTGAATGAAGGTTACTCAAGACTACTCTGCTATTCTTTTCAACTTCCTCTAAATCTATAAGTTTATATAAAAAGGTAAAGAAAATAGAAGTCATCTTTAATTTTATGTGAAGTCAGGAGAAAATGGAATCTTAAAGCTCTCAGTACTATAATATACAAATTATAATAACAATTGGCTTCAGCCAAATAGATGTTTGAACTGAACTTTTAGCAAAGATATTTTACCTTCCAATTCTTAAATTATATATTAAAATTACATAAACGCCTTACATATAATTAGCATTGCACCCTCTCTTTTTTGCTCACTACAGTAACAAGTTATTCTTGTTCAGAGACATGATTAATAACTTTGCATTAGTGAGCTAGACAGTATCTTCATGGATAATCAAATATGCATTCTAATCCAATGAATATAGGCTATATGACAATAAGACAAAATTTTTGAAATTGAGTTATTTTCACATAAATAATTACATTAGTATAGAAAAGAAGAGGGGAAGAGAAAACACCATGGTTCTATAAGTCGCCAGGTTATATTGATTAAGAACAATTATGTTCCATGCTTATTAAAATACTTCACAGATAAATGGCTAAGTGTACTGAATTTATATGGTAAATGTCTTCAAAAAATGTACTTCTATGGAAAGAGAATAAACAAAATACAAATGATATACACCTGTATTTCATTTCTATGAGATCCATTATCACAATTTCAATTAAAAAAATCACTATTATTTGGAATTGAACATGAAAAGAGCTGTTTTTTAAAACTTAAAATGTGTTGTAACATTTAATATCACTACAGAATTAGTAACCGGGCATCCCTTCCTTTTTTCTTTTTTCCCTTTCTTTCTGAATATATTCATTAAATGCACACATAATTGGGTCTTTGAGGTGGCTCAACTGGTTAAGCATCTGACTCAGTTTCACTCTCTGCTCCTCCCCTGCTCATGCTGTCTCTGTCTTTCTAAAAAAAATAAATAAATTTAAACAATGTTTTTAAATACATAAATAATAAATGCACACATATAGACATATATTACAGATTGTAAAAATAGGAATAATATTTCTTTTATGTATCAATTCTATAGACATCACACCTCAATTCATGTGTAAGACAGTTTTCCACATGCGGAATTACTATTAATTAATTAATTAATAATAAGTAAATTGGTTTTATATTACTTGGCCATTTGCCAACTTCAACTTATTTTTTAAAAATCAATATTTGTAAAACAAATTAGGGATTCTGGGACTTTTTTTCTTGAGAGAGCTGATGCTGGGATATGATTCCCTTTCCTGTCACCTTATTCCCCTTTCTCACCACTCCCTCTCTTAATCCCCTTTCTCACCTCTTTATAATTCTAGAGCCTCATAAGGGTGCTTCCTTGACATCACTTGAGAGCTTGTCCAGCTCAGAGCCCGGAGCCTGTTTCCGATTCTGTATTTCCCTCTCTCTCTGTCCTCCCCCCACATGCACTCTGTCTCCTCTCTTTTATTAATATTTAATAAATATTTTTTAAAAAACAGAAAACACGCGTGGCAGTCCTTCTGCTTATGGGTCTCAACCATACTTGAAGGAAACACTGAGTTGGCTAAATTTACCAAAGTATTTATGGAATTATCATCCAATGTGAAACAATACTTTGACTATATTTTAAATAGCCACATGCACCTGGAATCGTTTCTAAAGCTTTTTGGGGTTTGTTCTCACTGTTAATCTCTTTTCCTGGAATCTCTGCTGTTTTAATAGGAGCTTTGAAGAGAAATAAACAAAGACAAAGGTCTTTGAAGTTAAATAAAGTTGGGTCAAATTCTTTTATTACTTATGTGTTCATGGGCAAGACAGTTAATTTCTTATTACCTAGATTTCCTTAATTTTAAATTGTAAAATATAAAACAAATGCTCTGAGGAAACATGTCTTCAGGTATATAAAACACAGAGTGTTCAAGAAATTTCTATTTCTTTCTTCTACAGTCTTTTCTTTATCTGTCTTCATAACATTGTTACCCAAAAGATACATTTGCAATAGCCTTCCTCTTTGATGAAAAAGCATAATCAAATATTTTGAATTAAAATCCCAATTTTTGCCATAACTTTATTATAGGATTCTCTCTATGAGCACAATCTCGATACTTAAAAAGGAAAAAATACATTAGTACCTTACTGTTCTAAGCCCCTGGATTTGATCTTAACATCTTTTTTTTTTGGTAGTCAAATAAATTAAATCTGTAAGGATTATTCCACACTCTGAAAAATACACCAATAATAACAGCACTAAGGAGTTGCACTGTGACTATTTCATATTAATATCTCCATTACAAATAGCTATATTTTATGCATTTATTTCTATAATGGGAGTAGAAAAATGACATAGGAGCCCTAGGGAAAAATAAATTCAATATCATTTCATACTCATTAACCATATAAAACCAGATGTTCATTATCACTTCAGCAGAGAAATGCCAAAATATCTGAATGATTGGAAAAACAGCATGTTTCATTAATGACTTTTTTAGTTGATTAATACAGTTTTAAGTTACTTCAGAATCTATTGCTGAAATCTGAGTACCTTTTTCTATCTTGGCAAACACAATAAATATAATTTCATTTTTGTAAGTAAACTCTTTTTTCACATAATCCTAACTCTCATTCATATGGATTATGTTTACTATGAAAGAAATTGGGAAATGGATACAGCTTTATTTTCAGTAACAAACTGAAAATATTTTTCTTCATGAAATTTGTTTTCTTTTAATTCTTTGAAAGACAACGCTTAATTTAGATTCACATTAACTTGATTATTTTAGCTGCAATTTCTTTAAGTTTTGCTCTTCTTTTACCATTTAAAAAGTGGTGTTTTTGTGTCCTGAGAGAGGAAACAAATGAAAAAATATATCTTTCATTGACTTTTCTATTGAGGTATAAGTCACATGTGGACATACTCACCTTAGAAAAATATAGTGCAACATATGTGAGTATAAGTAATAAACATCTCCCTGTGAGAGACATTAGCATTAAGTTTAATTTCCAAAATTGCTCTCGCTATAACATACAGCACAGTCATTCTGGCTTCACGTGTTGAGCAGCAGCACACTTCCAACCTTTATGCTGCAAAGACTGAAGCCGTTCTATATTTAGATTCACAGCTGTTTAGCTTTTTTTCACAGATGCTTCCACTACTAAGATGCACTTTAAAGAACAGATGAATGTGTCAAAATGTTTGTCTTTTATAGAGAAAATAAAAATAATTTATATTTAAAATGATTACTTGTTTTAGGATCAACATGTACTAAGCTCTTTGCACTAGGATTGGAAAGTATAAGGATACATATCAGGACACTTCACAGATCATGTCAGGAGCGAGAAAGCCTTATATTTGTAAGCCAATATGGATCCTTCTTCATTTCTCTAAAAAAACTGAATTCTCAGATTAGATCTACAAACCAAAAAATATAGTTACTTAATTTCCCTGTATTCTAATTTATCTCCAATTCAACAGAATCATTACTCCCTTCCATGTTTAAGGCAAGTAAGGTCAAAGGAAAAGTAGGTCAGGAGCCTGTTACATAACTCTATTCTTCCACATTAGAGAGTATTTTGATTTGTGAGATTTGAGTGAAATACTAAAAAGCACAAACTTGGGAATGAAATACACCTGATCTTCTCAACGTTGCACTCTATGTAATTGGTGCGTAGTTATTTAACTTGTTGCTCTCCCATTTCATTTCCTCTTTACAACAAGGGTAATAATGATATCTTCCTCAGAGTCGTTTGAGTATTAAAATACACTGAACATAAAGTGCTAGTGCAGTGTTTATCATATAGTAACACTAAATTACTTTCATTAAAATTATTTTCTCCTTTGTTTAAGTGTATATAATTATTTTGTAAGAGAGCGAGCGCGCAGAATCAGAGGTGGGAGAAGGAGAGAAAGAGCGATTGAGGATCCCAAGCAGACTCTAGCTTTCAGCACAGCACTCAGTATGGGCCTGATCCAGTGAACTGTGAGACAATGACCTGAGTCGAAATTGAGAGTCAGATGTTTAACCATTGAGCCACTAGGTGTCCTCTTCATTTTTTTTGTCATGAAATAACTCTTGCACATATTAAAAACTAAATGTTAACAATGGATATAAAAATGTATGCCATCTTCCTAACCTAGACCCATAATTTCATTTTCAAAATATAAACAGCATCTAAAGTGTCATATGTATTAGTGCATAACATTTGCCTACAAATTGTATATTTCATTTTTACAAGGTGGGAATGTATTTTCCATATGTTCAGTAATCTGCTTTTTAATTTAGTTAACAATATATCCTAAAGATTTTGTACTAAAAAAGTATAGTCATCTAAAGTATGTACTGGTTGTCAATAATTTAATTAGCCCTCTACTAAATGTTTGTGTTATTTACATTTTGTGTGTGTTTTACAAAGGATGCTCTAAAGAAACTTAATTATTGAGCATCTTTTAAAAAAATTTTTTAACATTTATTCATTTTTGAGAGACAGAGAGAGATGGAGCACAAGCAGGGCTGGGGCAGAGAGAGAGAGAGAGAGAGGGAGAGGGAGAGAGAGAGATTGATTCTGAAGCAGGCTCCAAGCTCTGAGCTGTCAGCACAGCACCCAACATGGGGCTCAGTCCCATGAACTATGAGATCATGACCTGAGCCAATGTCTGACTCTTGAGCCACCCAGGTGCCTCAATGAGCATCTTTTGATACAATTACTAGTAAATATATGAAAAAATGTCTGCTGGATAAACTGTTGCACGAAAGAATATGTACATGTGTAATTTAATAAATAATGCCATGTTGTCAATATGGTAGTGACTATTTCTCCATATTCTACTATCATCAAAATTTCAATTATGATATATAGTTACTACTACACAGATCTAAAGTTGTTCTCTAGCTTTAATTATATTTTGTTATCTAGACTTTTATGTCAATGCATTAGTAGAACTTTGACTTGAAGAAAGTAATTTATCTCAGGTGTGTTTCTTTTACCCTTATCAGAAAAATAGAAGAGCAACAACCACAACATATTCTTATGGGGTCTTCATACTGAAGACGTGTTACAATGAATGCAAAGGGCCTCATATATGTTAAATGCTCATTTAAAAAATAAATCGGAACTTTTTTCTATTATTGAAGAATACTTTTTAAAATCTAGTTCCCGATAGTAAAATTAAGTAGTATACTTTGTTGGAATCAAGGAGAGCAATAAAACTCTTATTTAATCACTGCTAGATTTCATACCTTGAGTATAAGCAATTAATAAACTATTTGGCCATACTCATTGTCTAGAATACCAGGGGCTTTTTCAATATGGAGTAAAGCTAGGTGGAAAGGATCATACTCAATTAAAATTCAGTTTTTAATTAAAAATTTAAAAAATGTTTATTTATATTTGAAAAAAAAAAAGAGAGAGACAGAGCACAAGCAGGGGAGGGGCAGAGAGGGAGGGAGACGCAGAATCTGAAGCAGATTGCAGGAACTGAGCTGTCAGCACAGAGCCTGATGTGAGGCTAGAACCCATAAAGTGAGAGATCATGACTTGAGCCAAAGTAGGACGCTTAACTGACTGAGTCACTCAGGTGCCCCTCAATTAAAAATTCTGATGAAGATTTTCATAGATTTCTTTTTGTGTTTTAAAGACTCATGGTTTTATTCAGAGCAATAAATCATGTTCGCTTAACTCTGGAAATGCTTATCCTTGAAATAAAATAATCACTAACAGGATTTTACAGGTGTGGGGTAGAGAGAATTATTGTCCTCAATTCTTTCCTTTTTTTTTTTTCCTCCTTAGCACTCCAAACCCTTTGGCACTTCACCTTGCTTTACTTTTCATGTTTTGGGGCCAGAGATGGTATTTATCTATCAATCTTTCTAGAGATAATGACTGACTTTAAACAGATGTTTAAAATGTTTTTTGACACAGTGAGACCAATAATGGAAATAAAAGTTGTAAGAAAATGAAGTACCTAGAATTAATCATTCAAATAAATAAAATTACTTTTCTTCAGAAGTTTCATATTTCATTATTTTATCATCTATTTAGCTCTTCTCCTATGTCTGAAATATCCATGCTAAAGAAATCAAGTCTGAATTAGAGAAAAGTCTAATTACTGCCCTAGATTGTCAACCTCACAGTAAGTTGGAAATTTAGACAAAATAACTCAATTTAAATATATATCTTTTAATAGGATTTACTGTACAAATAAAGTAAATCATTTGATCTAATTGAAAAAGGTTCAAATTATTTTTTGACTTTTGTAGTTAATATGCTAATGACTTTTTTCCCGTTTGGTCAAAACTCCAATCACATTTATCTTGTAGTCTAAGTTCATGCCTGATATATACTGGATTATTAAATAAATCTATTGAATAAATGATACATAAGTACATAAACCAATTAACTAAAATATACTTTTAATAATTAATACATGAATTAATAAATCTGGGCCCTAAATAAATTAATATAAAATGCCTGGAGAAGCATTCAGATATATTAAAACAACTCAATAATCGCTAAAAGCATTACAATATTTAAACCATTCCATTATAAGCGTGTCCTGCCTAAAACAAATTACAATACATTTTTAAAGTTTTATATTTATTTTCATATGAAAACTAATTAGAAACAGAATGAGTTCATTTAGAGGAGATATTCTTTAACATTCATTGACAGGATAAATTGTATTGCTATCATTCCAAAATGTAACTTCTGTAATCAATTTACTATTTTTGCTTCTGTGAAACATTTATGTGTGTGGAGATCACACATTTCTTTCTCAGACTGGCTGTCTGCTGAGCCTGATAATATCCAAAAATTGCATACCTTTCTGACACTTGAAAACTTATCTCTTTGAATGTTTTGGCATCTGTACTATCCTTTAGTGTATTAGAGGCTGAAAATTCTAATAATGTGCTTTTAAAAAGAAATAATCCTGGCAGAGATTAAAACAAGTGATTTTAATCCCAAACAGTATATTTTAGTACTTTTATCTTCTGCAAGATACTTCGACCATAAAGACTTGCAAAAATACACAACTGGTGAGATCTCAACTTTCTCATCATTTTATAGGATATTACTGAGCTGTATTCATTCATCAAATCCCTTGAATGTTTGCTTAAGCAGCCTCTTGGATGTCAATGATTTTATGCCTAGGATTTCTGTCAAGCCTTCGCTTTTAAAAAGAAACATGGCTTGTTACTTAAAGATAGGGGTCTAAAGTATAGGGATTTGATGGCACTGATTCACAGAATGCTCAATTATTGTGAGATAAGTCAACCTAAACAATGTGATCAAGTCTACATATTTCCATCTCTAAAGCAGTAGTAGTTCTTTAGTTTATGACTTCATAGTACCCAGTGGGCATGTAAGAAGCTCAACCCCTTTAAAAGAAAGCCACTTACATATCAAAGAAGTAGCACAATAGGAGCAAGAGAATTTTTCTTACTCTGGACTTATTTGACTCTTAAGATCTATTTTGGTCATTGAACCAATTATTAAAGGAGTTTTTTACTTATAAAGAACATTTGAAACAAAATATAAGTTTTAAAAATAATATTTCATTTGCATACAAATAGTGGTTTATTAGTTAAAATGAGCAAACATTAATGTATACTGAAATGTGTTAATTTTTTAAAAGTCTACTTCCATTTCACTAATAAAATGTGGGCAATCAAACTAGGCATTGTAGTCAAATTAACCATCTTGGTAACTTTTAGAGTTTAGACTTTTTATCAGATAAGCAGATGGGCTTTATTCATATAATCTGTAAAATCAAATGCAATGTATTAAATTTATTATACAAGTAATTAAATAGTCTAATTTAAATGAAGACAACTCAGACAGTCTGAGATTCAGAGGAAATTCTTAAACTTTCTACTTTAACCATAAATTCAGAAAAGTCCTCATACATACCTGCAGAATATAGTACCTAAAACTCTCTATCAAAGAAAGTATCCCATTTTTTAAATTCAGTATCATATTAAAACACCAGACACACACACACACACACACACACACACACACACACACACACACACACCATTTATTATATGGAGCTAAAATCAGGCTTCTGACTTTATCGCTTTTACTTGCTGAATGTAATTCTAATGTCTTCAGAGTCAGAGTGAGTCAGAGTAAACCTGCTTCAAGTTCAACAGTATAACTCTTTGCATTTATGAAAAAATATCATTTATCTTATGCATTACATCTATTTTTAAATCAAATGTACCAAGTTCTTAGAATTCATAGGGAATAAACCAACATTAGAATAAATATACAGCCCAAATTGGTTCTTTATTTATGATCAATCCAAGAATTTGACATTCATATCTATCACTAAACATACAGCACTAGGACTAAAGGAAATGAAAACAATTACCACTAAAACACATTAAACAACATAATATTATAACAGAAGTATGTAAAACTTCCACATGAAACAGATTTAAGTGTTTCTTGTTTCTCTTGTTATATGAAGGGTGAAGAGCAAAAGGGGACGTTCACTGAATTTCTCCTTCACTTCTGGAGCAACACAGGCTCAACCAAGGAGAGACTTCACCTTCTAAGGAGTATAGTTTAAAACAGTTAAATATGAAGTTTGAATGAAAAAATCTTTTTAATATTGTTTTGATAAGTGTAGTGTTCCTTGTCCTTGCAAAAATAATAAACATTACTATTACAATAATAATTGTTTCAGTGTAAGAGGGTTCCCCTCATCAATATCTGTTACTTCCTGTGTTGTTAATTTTAGCCATTCTGACGGGAATTAGGTGGTATCTCATCGTGGTTTTGATTTGTATTTCCCTGATAATGAATGATTAGCATCTTTTCACGTGTCTGTTAGCCCTCTAAATGTCTTCTTTGGAAAAGTTTCTGTTCTTGGCTTTTGATAATTTCTTCACTGGATTATTTGTTTTCTGGTTGTTGAGTTTGATAAATTCTTTATAGATTTTGGATACTAACCCTTTATCAGATATGTCAATTGCAAATATCTTCTCCCATTCTGAAAATTGCATTTTAATTTGGTTGATCATTTCCTTCACTGTACGGTAGCTTTTTTTTTTGGTGAGGTCCCAATAGTTCATTTTTGCTTTTGTTTCTCTGGCATTGGAGACATGTCTAGTAAGAAGTTGCTTTGACAAGGTCAGGTGATGATTTTGTGTGATATTTCTCCAGGAAAATTAAAAAAGAAAGATTCAATTCAATAAGCTCTCATCTCCACATATATCCATCTAACTTGAGCTACTCTGTATCTACTTTTGTCTGTCCTAGTACTTAACAAACTTTCTTTACTACTACAATGTACAGCCCATCTATTTGCTTTCTAATTCTATCCTCAATTACCTACTCAAGAGCAAAATACAGCAGTTGAGTATTCATTTAGCATGCTGAGCATCCATCTTTTGCTCTACATATGTGGAATGCTTCAGTCATTTAAGACTTCTTAAGACATAACTTTATTCAGTTATTCAATGACATTACTTAGTGTTAATTTTACAGATCCACATTATTCAATAGTAAGATTATCAGGCTGTTTGAATAAACCCATGTTAACTAAAATGTATATTTTAATTTTTTTAATGTTTATTCAATTTTTTGAGAGAGACAGTAGGGAAGGAGCAGAGAGAGAGGGAGACACAGAATCCTAAGCAGGTTCCAGGCTCTGAGCTGTCAGCACACGGCCAATGCAGGGCTCATACCCACAAACCGCAAGATCATGACCTGAGCCAAAGTCGGATCTTAACCAACTGAGCCACCCAGGTGACCCATAAAATGTGTATATAATTAGAGCTTGGAATTTTTTTTTTTTTTTGCAGAGGTCATGATACTCTTTTTTTAAATTTTTATTTCTTTTATAGTTTATTGCCAAGTTGGTTTCCATATAACACCCAGTGCTCATCCCAACAAGTGCCCTCCTCCATGCCCATCACCCCCTTCCCCACTACCCCTCCCCCATCAGCCCTGAGTTTTTTCTCAGTATTCAAGAGTCTCTTATGGTTTGCTTCCCTCCCTCATCCCAACTATTTTTTCCTCTTCCCCTCCCCTGTGGTCCTCTGTTAGGTTTTTCCTGTTCCACTTATAAGTGAAAACATATAGTATCTGTCTTTCTCTGCCTGAATTATTTCACTTAGCAGACACTATCAAGTTCCATACATGTTTCTACAAATGGCCAGATTTCATTCTTTCTCATTGCCATGTAGTATACCATTGTGTATATAAACCACATCTTCTTGATCCACTCATCAGGTGATAGACACTCAGGCTCCTTCCATGATTTGGCTATTGTTGACATTGCTGCTGTGAACATTGGGGTACATGTGCTCCTATGCATCAGCACTCCTTTATCCCTTGGGTAAATTCCTAGCAGTGTTATTGCTGGGTCATAGGGGAGTTCTATGGATAGTTTTTTGAGGAACCTCCATCCTGTTTTCCAGAGTGGCTACACCAGTTTACATTCCCACCAACAGTGTAGGAGGGTGCCCGTCTCTCCACACCCTCGCCAGCATCTATAGTCTCTTGATTTGTACGTTTTAGCCACTCTGACTGATGTGAGGTGGTATCTCAGTGTGGTTTTGATTTTTATTTCTCTGATGATGAGTGATGCTGTGTATTATTTCATGTGTCTGTCGGCCATCTGGATATCCTCTTAGGAGAAATGTCTGTTCATGTCTTCAGCTCATTTCATCACTGGATTGTTTGTTTTCCAGGTGTGGGGAGTTTGGTGAGTTCCTTATAGATTTTGGATACCAGCTCTTTATCCGATATGTCATTTGCAACTATCTTTTCCTATTCCATTGGTGGCCTATTAGTTTTATTGATTGTTTCCTTAGCCGTGCAGAAGCTTTTTATCTTGATGAGGTCCCAATAGTTCATTTTTGTAGAGCTAGGAATTTAAGGCACCATTCCAATCATCTGTAAATTATATGTGTAAATAAAATATAATAGTTTAATAAAATGACATCTTCATAATGTGTATGAAATGCTTATTCAAGAAATTATACATTAACTCCAAATATGTTACTCCTAATAATTTTTTCATAGATTACATATAATTTTATCAATTATTTTATTTTGCAATGCTACTGCAAATAGATTGCCTCACAAAGAATGCCCTAATTAAATATCAAAGATATAAAACAGAGGATGCATACCTCTAATCCATAGGAAAATATTGGTATGAGACATGAATTGTTTTATGCATTAAAATCTCTGAAAATATCAACCCTTAAATAACAGTATTATCCATAAAAGTGAAATATGCAAGAGATGAAGGGATAACAGAGGAATACTGATGGAGGGGCGCCTGGGTGGCTCAGTCAGTTAAGTGTCCATCTTCTGCTCAGGTCACAATCTCATGGTTCCTGAATTCAAGCCCTGTGTCAGGCTCTGTGCTACCAGTTCAGGGCCTGGCGCCTGCTGGGTTCTGTGTTTCCCTCTCTCTCTCTGCCCTACCCCCTTTCTCAAAAATAAATAAACATTATAAAAAAGTAATGCTGATGGAATATGGCTATATAATGATTATATTATAGATCCGACAAAAGCCTGAAAAACCAGACTGGACCCCTGGCAGACGCTTATGTTGGGTTACGTTGAAATGAGTAGATGTTTTAGAACTACACTCTGGGTTGAAGTGACATTATTAGGGACAGAAGCAGTCTCAAAACACAGCTGTTCCCTCTCAAAGTTTGTAGAAAATGTTGAATCTTCAAGGGAAAAAAAGCTAAAGAGATTTGCTGAAAACATAAAGAGCTGAAATGAATTGCCCACAGTCTTTCAGGACTAAAGAAAGGAATATATAAAAGGGTTTCATTTGAAATTCTTAGAGGATCACATCCTAAAGATGAACCAGATGTAGTAATCTTGCTAAATGATAATTCAACACAGGTCTAGCTTCCTTTCTGGTAGGACTGAGGTGATCAGTCTCAAATCTCTATTATAGGAAATAAGGAATAATTTTTTTAAGAAGGCTAATGTCATATTCTTTAGCTAATTTATGTAAAATCTCCAATGTATAATAAAAGCATTAGACATATTATAAAGCATCAAAACGTGGTTAATATTTAAGATAATGTTCAAGATAAAATCATGTCAAAGATGTAGATCCTAAAATTATCAAGGAATTAGAGCTTTTCTAACAGGGACTTTAAAATAATATGGTCTATATGTTTCAAATAATAGAGGAACAAATGGACAAATTAGACAAAAATAAGAATATAGTAAAAGATTTGAATGTACAGAAAAGATCAAATAAACATTATAGATTTTAAACTGGAAAGCTAATAAAAGAGTGATGTGCATTAGCTTAATGCACCTTCCACCCTGACATAATCCTTTGTTGACTGAGACCAAAACAAGAAATCATTAGGGAAGCAATCTAGAAAAGCTGTCATTCATTGTTGGTCAATATAAGGAATGACTGAACTGAAAGCAAGGAGATTACATTTTCTCTTAGAATAGGAAGAAATTGTCATTAGTGGACAGGGAATAGACTGAAAGATTCATATTGTTTAGAATAGCCAGAGATATGTCTTTTCAGATGCTATATAAAAGAACCACTTGCCACTCAGAAAACAGTTAACATTTCTATAGCTTCCTTCCATTCACTGTCCAAAAGCTCACTCATTTATAGTCCCTTGAAGAAGCAGTAGACATTGAAAACAAAGTTCACTCTTACCTTTTGCAGGTAACAAAATCAGGATGAAAAAAATACACTGGCATTCTGTGGACTCCTGACTCAGCCAAATCTATAAGATATAATGAGGATCTAAGCAGACTGGACTTATATCATTTCTTCTTATCATATTTGACAGAATGTTGACTTTGGGATGAATGAGTGTCTATGTATACAGGAGAGTCTGCAAAGACTGAAGGCCGCTAACATGAGATATTACAAAATATTAATTGAACAGGTGCATCTTTTACTCCATAAAATAAATTTATTTGCTATCCTTCTTCCACTAAGTTTAAGTTTTGTGACCTATTATATAAGAGAAGAGAAGGCAGTTGCAAGTACAGTGAAACATAATTCAAATATGTTGTTGACAGTCCCCGATTAACAGGAAGGAAAGTCGATAACATCTTTATTTCCAGAAGTGATACAGGAAAAGTAGAGGAGAGAGAAGAGACAAATATAACAAATTGTTCTGCTGTTGTCCTTAAGGCTGAAATAAAGGAAAGTGAGTATTCAGTAAAAAAAGCTCCTATAGAATGCAAGAAGAAATTCACAGCCAATGGATATTGTATACTGCTATTCATTTCGGCCTTTGACAGGAGATTGTTCCTAAGTAAAAACAACAGCTTAACTGCAGGACATTCAAAAATACAGCAACACGTTTTTAGATAAAAGGCCAGAGTTTCTATTCTTCAGCTTTTACATCACTTTGAAAGGATACACCTATTCCTTCATACTCCCACTGTGAGCCTGAGGGACTGTCAAGAGTTCCTGAAGATGTGAAGGGTTGAACTGATTTACCAGGGACTGCATGAGGAAACAGTCAAGCTTCAGAAAGAACCAAGATGGTTCCAAGTCACTTGAAGACAACCCCCAGAACGTGACAGCAACCAGAGCACAGAAAACTTATTTAACAAACATCTATGGGATGCTCTGTGACCAAGCATATGAAGGATGTAGACAGAAGTGAGTAATAGACTGAAGGTTAGCAAAAGGATGAACTGTTCCTTTTCAACCACCATGTTGACACTTAAGCTATTCTTCAAACACACTAAACATATGTTTAGTGAGGTCAACCAAAAAAAGAGAAACAATCCTGATAAAGAGTTAAATCTGATAAATATCGGAAGAGCAGAAATTCTCCTTTATTCTAGGAAGCCCCGCTAAATTATTACAGGTCTCTGCTTGGGTCTCTTACCAAGTAGTCATATAGATATAGGTAAAGGGTCCTAACAGACTTCCAGGAAATTCCTTAAATGGAGGACAAATGCCCTGTTTGCTGAACTCCTTTCTAATACTTGGAATGTGGGTATTATAGACAGAATTATAGATAACTTCTTGTGACTCTGAAATTAGAACCTCATGCTAATCATGGCATAGGGAAAATATAGAAGATGCCTGGGTTCCTAAAAGAGTTTGAGAGTGTCATGTCACCTGTGATTGGCCATTCTCCAGAATGGGCTCTGAACTGCCAAGTTTTCAAATAGTGCTATATGACAGAAAAATAATTTAAATAGATATTATTTGTTTTACATTCCCAAAGTGATACAGAATTTGGTACTAAAACTATAATACTGCATAAATGTGGAATTGATGAATAGAAAGTTTGGGAGGTAAATCATGAGGACTAAGAAATATCCATTGGAAATTTCGACCAGGAAACCTGGAGACCCTTGTAATGCATTGGCAGATGATTTGGTCAAACTTTCACCTTACTGTTTTTTTTTTTTTTTTTACCTTTTGATTTTTTTATTACTCAGAAAAGTTCATTCTTTTAATTTAGCTTTCTGACTCTGTGCTTATGCCTTCAACACTTTTACCATGATTTTCTGTTCCTCAATAAGGAAGGCATGGTTGATTATATTACCAACACATTTAGCACACTTGGAACCACTATAGACCCTGCTGACATGTTGTTCATTTAAGACAACCTCATAAGGACTGTAGGTTTCACAGCATAAACTTTGAAGTCGGCCAGGGCACATGACACATGCAGATTTTGGTGCCTTCCTAATCTTCTTGGTATATAAAGTAAGCAATCCTAGTACCAGGGGCTCAGAACACCCTAGTTTTGTTAGAAGTTGTATTGTAGGAGAGACCACGATGATATGTCGAACACTGGACCATTCTGAATGCCGATGGACACTGTCCCTGGAGGAAGCATCTTTCTCGTTTAGAATAGTAGACTGAGTCATGGACAACAGCACTAAGATGAATGTAAGAAAAGACTCAGAGTATTGGTGTATATTGGCTGGTTTGCATTGTGTTTAGCGACATCCTATACAACAGAGAAGTCAGACTAGAGCTGGTCACTCTCTAAGGTAAGAGAAATCATATCACTGTAAAGGGATACCTCCATATTGTTAAGAGAGCCAAAGTTGGCAGAGTCAACCTTGGGGCAGTTCAGAGCTGAGGAATCAAGTGTTTTTCTTCTCCAATCTGAAGTGATTAGCAATGGTTACAAAACAGAAACTTTAAAAAATAAATAAATAAAAATAAATAAATAAATAAATAAATAAATAAATAAATAAATAAATAAAAAGAAACTTTACCTGAAGATAAAGTGACATGGCACATGGTAGGTATTCTCATGTGCACAAAAGCTGGACATTTAAAGAAAATAGATGTGATCATTTGAGAGGCAAAACAGTTTTACTACAACTACTATGGGACCCCCTGAGAAGCAACGTCAGACCCAATGATCTCTGGAATCTTCAAACTTCCTTAGGCTTTGCCTGGTTAAAGAATACACACACACACACACACACACACACACACACACACACACACACACACTGAAATATAACATGACAATGAGAAAGAATGAAATATGGCCATTTGTAGCAAAGTGGATGGACCTTGAGGGTATCAGGCTAAGCAAAATAAGTCAGGTGGAAAAGGACAGATACCATATGTTTGCACTCATAGGTCTAACAGAAACCTTACAGAGGACCATAGGGAGGGGAAGGGGGAAAGAGAGTTGGGGAGAGAGAGGGACACAAAACATGAGAGACTATTGAATACCGAAAAGGAATCTAGGGCTGAAGGGGGAGTCGGAGGGGGGAAGGAGGTGGTGGTAATGGAGGAGGGCACTTTTGGGTAGGAGCACTGGGTGTTATATGGAAACCAATTTGACAATAAACTATTAAAAAATCCTTAATTCAATTTTTATTATTCCCATGTTATAAATTTTCTACTTATGTATCTGTCTCTAAATGTTGTGCATCATTTTCAATATAAATAATGTCCTACACTATATGCCCTCCTGAAAATTCCTTCCTTTCAACTTTGTATACTTTAGATTTATGCAATTTAATAAGTGCAAACCAAGTATACCATTTTCTCTCTTAGGTAGCTTTCCACTGGATGACTATACCAAATGCACTGGTTTGGTTATTTATGTTGTTTTGGGATTTTATTCTTGTTAATGTTGTTCTATTCTAGCAAAAAAAATCTGATACAAATATTATTTCTATGTATTTTTTTCTTATACACTTGTGAAAGAATTATGTTTTATACATTGAATCATAAGGTATGGAGATTATACAGTATGCACATACTGTAGTAGGGATCTCCAGATTGCTCCCCAAAATGGCTATAAAAACTTACATTTCCACCAGCAGCAATATGTTGGATGTCCTATTTCTCTATATCTTTACTAACACTGTTATTGGCAAACATTGAAATTACTGTCTAGTTTAGGGGCATGGCAGATATTTAAATGTAGTTCATTTTTACATATCCTTAACTTCTGATGAAGTTAAAATTCTTGTCGTATATTTACAAGTTACAACCCCCTAGAGAAGGTGAGTCTATATATTTTACAATTTTTATGCTTTATCATTTTCCATCTTAGTTTTTATTTATAGAAGGGTATCTTGAAGTCTAGGTGCTAATTCTTTGCCAGATATATGTGTTTCAAACATATTCTTCCAGCCTAAAACTTGACTTTTACTCTTTTAATGCTATCTTTTCAGAAGAAGCAATTTTAACATAATCAAATTATCATACTTTTTTCAGTGTTTTCTGTTTTCAGATATATTAATATCCCGTGCCTTTCAGTCATAAAGAATATTTTCTACTAATTGTTTCTGTTTTCTTACACTGAACTATTTAATACTCGGGAATTGTGTATATGATATGAAACAAAGATTCACTTTTTTAAATGGAAAATTGTTTTTAGCATTACTTGTTAACTTTTTCTTCACTGATTAATAATCTACCTTTGTCATACATAAAGTGTTCAGAGATGCACGGTTCCATATCTGGGCTCTTTCTTCTGTGGTACTGTCTTCACCATAGCAAAATTCCAGTATCTCAGTTACATTACTTTATGATATGCTTTAACATGTGGCACTGTACTGACTGACTCTTCACTCTTCCTTAAAATTGTTTTGTCTATCATTCGGTCTTTACTGGTTAATATGTATTTTCCTGTCAGCTTTGTCAAGTTCTAGCAAGAAAATTGAAATTTTTTACAATGTCTTTATCTCTTAATATGAAGATAATTGACCATTTTGTGAAAGAGAATCATTTTTATGTATACGTATGTTCATATGTAGTATGTCTATTCATTTGTTGATGTCATCTTTTATACCATTAATAAAGTTTAATTTTTTTCTCCATAAAGGACTCAGACATCTGCTGTTAAACGCATTTCTATATACATCATCTTGTAAATTTTATCCTTTAAAAATCATATTTTCTTATTCTTTTTTTATCCAGTGAATAAGGATGTAATTAAGGCCCAAATGATTTTTTAGCCAAGAAACCTACTTAAATCTTATATACTCTATTAATGTGTTAGTATATTATTATTATTGTTCTTTCTCTAGTCTCTATATTATTTCTTATCGTTGGCTTCCTGAATTGACTAAGACCTCAGATATAATGTTGAATAAATGTGGAAGGAATAGATATTTGTTCTCATTCTTTGCTTTTAAAAAATATACTTCCAAGATTTTACCATTAAATATTATGTTGTTCTTTATTAACTTTGAGAAGCTAATAAAGTATCCTGCTCTTTATGTCTTTATGATAAGTGAGTATTGATTGTGTCAGTAAAGGCATTTTCCACAATTACCTAGTTATACATTTTTTGCTCTCCTTTAATTTAACTAAGGAAGACTATATAGTCTTCCTGATATAGATTCTCTAATAAATCTATCCGTTGTTGCCTGCCTGGGATGAAACATACTTGATCACAATATACTATCTCTATATTGCTGCATTTATTTTGCTAAAATTTATAGGATGTTTACCTTTTTCATACTGGCATTTATCTCAGGACGTACATACAGGATATTCTGCCAAAAAGAAAAAAAAAAAAGGAAAGAACAAAGAAGAACAATTTGGAACACACAATCTATAAATTCTTCAAGGTGTTTTACATGCATCTCATTTAAATTTCACAACAGCTTTATAAGATAGGTGGTCTTTATGTCTCATTTTCAGGTAAAGTTAAAGGAGGCAGTAAAGCCTTCTCAAAAATGTTTGAGGACAGAGGCTGCCTTTGGGAAAACTCAATTATGTTATCTGTTACATTCTTCATTTGTTTTAGACCTATTTAAATGGTAAATTTTACAAAATGCCTTCATAGGTACCTAAACATTTTTTAAAGTCTTTCTTCATCTGCCTTCCATCTTTTTGAACATTATTTGTCTAAGACTTTGCTATTCCCTTCATTTTACTTTGAAATACAAATAAATATATACTTCTTACACATTTACACTTGACTATAAGCTTCAGAAAGAAGGTCAATAACTGTCCCTTATCTGTTTTTTGGAACTGAATGCTACACTTTGTATGTTGCTCTGTAAATATACAATGATTACCAAACATGTATTTTTGTAGTAAACTGAATTATTCTTCCTTGAAGACAGTTTGTATTTTGGAGAAGTTGTAGAATTTTTTTGTACTGTATAAGAGAGAAAATTCCCTTGAGTAGTGAAGGAGAAAATTAGTTTAGAAAAGAAACAAAGTAATTAACATAGGATATAAAACAAGCAATAAAGACAGCCAAAATATAGCAAACATAATGAAATTAAAATGGCATTAAGGGAAATATCAAAGTCATAAGAATCAAAAATGGTAAACTAAAATTGCGATTTATTAAATTGTATATAATCAACATTCTAAAAATAATATCTTAAAGAGTATTTCTGCAGGCTCTATGGGGTAAACTTACGAGAAAGTGAAGTAATTCAAGATCCCAAGAAAATGAGGAAACTGAAGAGAAAATGCAGCACTTTATTAGCCTAGGGAAATGACTACAAAGACTGCAGAGCAAAGAGAGAAGGAATAAAGACAAAAGCACCAAAATCTCTTTCAGTTTTGTTGACTAGTTCCATTTTGTTGTATAAAATCTATTTTTATTACCACTTCTCTGCAAACAACTGCAACTTTGAAATCACAGTATAAGAAATAAAGCATTTTCCCTATCTCACTTCTTATATTGTTTTTATTTTTTATCTTAATAAAACAAGTAATATTGTATAACTATAATTCAAATTGCATTTCTTGTCTCTTATTATGAAGATAAACATGAACTCAGAGTTTACATTTGAGGCATAATTGGGTCAAAATATCTACATATCAGTTATCTATCTATTTTAAGGATACATTTACATAATTAATTATTTAATAGTGTTATATTTGTATATTTGTATTTCCCCTCGGAGGGAAATATACACATGTAAACATGGATGTATATATCAACATGAACACAGACCTCATGAGCCTACATTCTAACCAGGGAGCAAGACTTGGGGGAGGCATTTTTGAGAATAACAAAATACGAAACAAAAATACTAATTATAAGTACAAAAGCATTTTGGAGAAAATAAAGTTTGGTTGCAAATTTTGGAAGATTCATTTTTTGTCCCTAGATGTCCAATTTCTGTGGCATAATTTTTTGACAAGGGGCTCTTCCTTCATTTAACTGTTTTTGGTTTTTTTTTTAATCAAAGGCTAAGTAGGCATATTTGGATCTATTTTTGAGTTTTCTATTTGATTCCGTTGATGTGTATGTCTTTCTTTTAGCAATACCACTCAGTCTGGATTACAGTAGTATGGATATGACAATCTCTTCAATATTATGTCTTTCATTTCTTTACACTTAATGTTGAAAGACTGAACGTTCCCTTTCTAAAATCAGGATCTGGGCAAAGATTTTAGAAATCATAAAAAATACAAGAAAAAGAGATTGAAAAAGGAGGAAAAGGGAAGACTAAATACTGTTTGCAGATAACACGATGTGTATGCATAATATCCCAAGGAATATACAGAAAAAGAAAAACAAAATAAAAATTCCTATACCTAATGAGTCATTAGATTCAAGATCAATACACAAAAGTCAATTGCATTACCACATACTAACAATAAACAAGTGGAAAACAAAATTAAAATTGCCATATCATTCCAAATTGCCCCAAAGAAAATAAAATAATTATGTGTATATCTACCTGAATATGTACTGGGATCATATGCTAAAAACTATCAAATAGTGATGAAAGAAATGAAAGGTTTCTTTTTTTATGATATTGAGGAGGTTCTCTTCTATTATTAGCATACTAGAAGATTTTTTTATGAATGGATATTGAATTTTGTCAAATGATTTTTCTATGTCAATTGATACCATGCTATTTCCTTTTCAGTCTAATACATGGTGCATTACATTGATTGATTTTCAAATAATGAGCCACCTTTTTATACCCAAATCAGTGTCACTCATAATAGTATATTTTATATTACAAAAAAAAAACTTATTTAGGGAATATTGGTTAGTTAAGCGTCCAGCTGTTGATTTTGACTTGGGTAATGATCTTGTGGTTTGTGAGCTCAAGTCTGGCTTTGGGCTCTGCACTGACAGCACAAAGCCTGCTTGGGATTTTCTCTCTCCCTCTCTCTCTGGCTCTTCCTGCCTCTCACTCATGTTCTCACTCTCTCTCATAATAAATAAACTTTAAATAAATTAATTAATTTATATAAGTATATTTAAAATTTTTCAAAATTAAACATTTTGAAAATTATGTACTTATAGAAATACATAAAAGTTACATTTGACTTGCTGAAATGTTGTTGAGAATTTTGCATCTGTATTTCATAAACGGTATTGGGACCTGGTTACTTCTAACTTGAAAGACAAGGTGACTCACCCAAAGCTTTGGTGAACTTTAATAAGTAGAAGGGTGTTTCCATTATTTATATTGTTGAAATGAAACAGTAAAAGCTCATTAGGGAAGATATAAGAAAATAATGCAAGTAATATTGGATAATGTCACTTTTAGCTTGAGGAGAAAATAAATGGACATTTATTTGTAATAATGTGGTGAAGTATTTTGGTCTCCTGGAGTGCTGAAACTTTGGGTCATTGCTTCTAATATTTAATTAACTTCAGACATAGAAAGAGGAGAAATTAATATCCTTTAATATTTGACAAAATAAATCTTGTACCCAAATTAGCTCAATTATCAAAAAATTTATTAGCAATCTTTTCAAATTTTGTTAGACCTTGATATAAAGTGATTAGGTGTTTACTCAGATTATATTTAAAGTACTATGGAATACTTCCCCATGAAACTGCTTTTTATTATCAGGAAAGCAATATTTCAGCTGTAAAAAATATAGATTTGTATTACAATTACAATTTTCACTAGTTCATCAATTTCTAAGAAAAATAGTCTAATTACACTTCCAATTAATATAAAAACAATTTAATAATTCCATAATTTAGAAGTTAAACTGTAACCTGAAACATACATTTCAAAAGGAAATATGGCAATTCAAAGTAGTCTCAATTTTTTATCAGAAGTCATTATTATTAACTATGTCTTAACACTTGAATTGCACTTACCTGAACTATTATTTCTAATAAAAAATTTTAAAAATATACAATTACAAAGAACAACTTATTCTTATCTGTTTATTTTTATTTCCCATACCAAGTAGTAAATATGATCTTTATTTTATTTTTATTTTTTAAATTTTTTAAATAATTTATTTGAGAGAGAGAGAGAGAGAGCATGAGCAGGGGAGGGTCAGTGAGAGAGGGAGACACAGAATCCAAAGATAGGCTCCAGGGTCTGAGCTAGCTGTCAGCACAGAGCCCGATATAGGGCTCGAACCCAGGAACTGCCAAACAAGGACCTGAGCTGAAGCCAGACGCTCAACCAACTGAACCATATTATATTATGAAATATAGAGATAAGGTAAAAATTCTAAAAGCAGCAAGGGAAAAGTAATCCTTAACTTACATGGAAAGACACTTGGTTAAATGTTTGACACTTGATTTTGGGTCAGGTCATGATCTCAAGGTTAGTGGGATAGAGCCCCATGTTGGGCTCCATGCTAACAGTGTGGAACCTGCTTTGGATTCTCTCTCTCTCTTTCTCTTTCCCTCCCCACTCATGCTTCCTATTTCTCTCTCAAAATAAATAAATAAGCATTTTAAAAAGAATGACTAGGTTAACCAGGAAAATAAAGAACAAATTTTAAAATATGAAAAAAATAAAAATGAAAATATGATGACCCCCCAAAAAATGATAGCACGGCAAAAGTGGTCATAACAGGGAGTACATAGCAATATCACAACAAGAAAGAAATTCTCAAATACACAACCTAGCCTTATACCTAATGGAGCTAGGAAAAGAAAAGTAGATAAAGTCTAAAGTCAGCAGAAAGAGAGAAATAATAAAGTTTAGAGCAAAAATAAACTTCTTTGAAAGAATGAATAAAACTGATAATCACCTGGCCACTCTTATCACAAAGAGAAAGTAACCAAATAAATAAAATAATGAATGAAAAGAGAGATTACAGCCAACACCAAAGAAATACATACAATTCTAAAATAATATTATTAAAATTATAAGTAAACAAATTGAACAACCTAGAAGAAATAGATAATTTCCTAGATATACGATGTACCAAAACTGAAATAGGAAGAGTTAGAAAATTTAAACAGATCCATTACTAGCAAAGAAATTGAATAAGTAATCTAAAAAATTCCCAAAAAACAAAAGTCCAAGGCCAGATGGTTACCCAGGGGAATTCTAACAAATATTTAAAGAAGAGTTAATACCTATTCTTCTCAAACTATTCCAAGAAATAGAAATGGAAGGAGAGCTTCCAAATTCATTTTATGAGTCCAACATTTCCCTGATTCCAAAACCAAAGACCATTTAAAAATATGAATTAAGGCCAATATCCCTGATGAACATGAATGCAAAAGTTCTCAACAAAATACTAGCAGGTAAAATTCATCAGTACATTAAAAGAATCATTCAGTATGATCATGGGATTTATTTCTGGGCTGCAAGTACGGCTCAATGTACACAAATCAATCAATGTGATTTGCCACATTAGTAAAAGAATAATAAGAATCATGTAATCTTCTCAATAGATGCAGAAAAGGTATCTGACAAAATACAGCATCCATGCTTTATACACCTTAACAAAACAGGGATAAAGGGAACATACCTCAGCATCATAAAGTCCATATATGACAAACTAATATCATCCTCAAGTAGGAAAAACAGAACTTTTCCTGCATGGTCAGGAACAAGGCAAGGATGTCCACTTTCACCATTGTTATTTAACATATTGCTGGAAGTCCTAGCCTCAGCAATCTGAAAACAAAACGAAATAAAAAGTATTCAAAATCAGCACAGAAGAAGCCAAATTTCACTATTTGCAGATGAAACGATACTCTAGAAAACCTGAAATACTCTACCAAAACATTGCTACAAATGATACACAAATTCAGTAAAATTTCAGGATACAATATCAATATATATAAATATGTTGCATTTCTGTACAACTGTAATGAAGAAGCAGAAAGAGAAATCAAGGAACCAATTCCATTTATAATTGTCCCAAAAACTGTAAAATATCTGGGAATAAACATAACCACGAGGTAAAATATCTGTACTCATGAAAACTATAAAACACTGGTGAAATAAATTAAAGATGACACAAAGAAATGTAAAACATTCTATGCTCATGGAGTGGAACAATAAATATTGTTAAAATGTCTATACTACCTACAGCAATCTATACATTTAATGCAATCCTTATCAAAATACCAGAATCATTTTTCACACAGCTAGAACAAATAATCCTAAAATTTATAGGGACCTACAAAAGATCTCAAATAGCCAAAACAATATTGGGAAAGAAAAACAAACCGGGAGGCATCACAGTTTCAGACTTCAAGCTATACTACAAAGCTGTAGTCATCAAGGCAGTATAATACTGTCACAGAAACAGACATAGGCAAATGGAATAGAATAGAATATCCAGAAATGGTCGGATAACTGTATGGCTAACTAATCTTCAACAAAGCAGGGAAGAGTATCTAATGGGAAAATGAGAGTCTTTTCAGCAAATGATGTTAGGAAACTGGACAGTGACATGCAGAAGAAATATGGCCATTTGTAGCAAAGTGGACGGACCTCAACGGTGTCAGGCTAAGCGAAATAAGTCAGGCAGAGAAGGACAGATACCGTATGTTTGCACTCATAGGTCTAACAAGAGAACCTAACAGAGAGCCATAGAAAGGGGAAGGGGAAAGAGAGTTGGGAAGAGAGAGGGACGCAAAACATGGGAGATTACTGAATGCTGAAAATGAACCCAAGGGCTGAAGGGAGAGGGGGTGGTGGTAAGGGAGAAGCACACTTTTGGAGAAGAGCACTGGGTGTTATATGGAACCCAATTTGACAATAAACTATTTAAAAAAAGAAGAAGAAGAATGAAACCAGAGCATTTTCTCAAGGTACACAAAAATAAATTCAAAATGGGTGAAGGACCTAAATGTGAGACAGGAAACCATCCAAATCTTAGATATTTGCAAATGACATATCTGATAAAAATATAGTTTCCAAAATATATAAAGAACATATAAAACTCAATGCCCCAAAAACAAATAACTCAGTTATTAAGTAGACAAAAGGCATTCAAAGGTATTTTTCCAAAGAAGACATACAGATGGTTAAGAGACACATGAGGCAACACCACTCACCATCAGGGGGTACAAATCAGAGCTGCGATGAGGTACCACCTCTCACCTGTCAGAGAGCTAAAATTAACAACACAAGAAGCAACAGATGTTTGTAAGAAAGCAGAGAAAGCAGACCTGTCTTACACTGTCGCTGGGAATGTAGCCACTCCATAAAACGGTAGGAAGGTGCTCCAAAAAGTAAAAATAGAACTACCCTATGACCCAGCAACTGTGCTACTAGGTATACAAAAGACACAAAAATACTGATTTAAAGGGGCACATGCACCCCAATGTTTATAGATGTATTATCAATAATAGTCAAATTATGGAACGAGCCCAAATGTCCATCAACTGATGGATGGATAATGAAAATGTGGTGTATATATATCCATAAAATTATACATTACATATATATAAATACTGTTATATATAATGATATAATGGCTGAATATTACTCAGCCATCAAAAAGAATGAAATCTTGCCATTTGCAACAATGTAGACGGATCTCTCCTGTACTATTCTAAGTGAAATAAATCAAGCAGAAAGGGAAAGCATGTTATTACCTCTATGCTTCCTTACCTTCCTTTCCCTTTCTAAGGGAAATTAAAAAGATAATATTTAAATTATCTTTTTAGAAATTTCAATACTTAAAACAACTAACAAGGATAATTAATTGAAAAATTTTAAAGTCTTAAAATTACCTAGAATTGGAAGAAGAATAAGAAAATTGGAGGTGGAGAAATAAGTTAATAGCTAATATATTATACCTTAAAGACAATGAAAAAAATCTACATTTGATGAATTAAAAAAATGGCAGTATACACATGTATGTTAAATAAGTAAAGGCAGCATCTAAACAGACATAATTAAAGCCTTAGTGAGTAGAGTTGGGCATGCAGAAAGTCAGGGTAAGATATTGCTGAGTTTTTTGTCTTAACTCCATCAATACTATTTGCTTTAATTAAAAAAAAAGTGTGTATCACTTTGATCTATTTTTGGTAAGTTAAAAAAGAATCCCCTAAATATTAATGGTATTTTGTGTATTATAAGGTGAGATTCAGTAAAAATGGTGTTAAACTAACAATTCTGAATATTTAAAAATTGATAAATTTCATTTTTATATGGTTTTCAAAAAGAGAATCATTAAGATGTCTAGAAAATAATTTTGTTAATATTTTAATATTTTACATTATTTCTATATTATGAAATGTAATTTATTATTTTTCTGATATTGAAAAATATATAACTCTATAATAAAGTCCACCGACAAAAATTCTTCCTGGATTCTTTCTCAGAACTTTTCTTTTTTCACTTCTGTAACCTTAATAGTTATGAATTTAGGTTTTGAATTTTAAAAACCCAGAAAATAATAAAACCATTAATAATAAGAGTTAACATTATTAATTGAGTATGATGAGTAAGGCATTATGCTAACTGTTTTGCATGCATCATCTCATTTATTAATCACAATAGCTTCTCATTCAAAAATTCTTATGACCTCTGTTTTAAATAAAAGGAAGTAGAGGTTAAAGAGGCAAAGTAACTTGCTCAAGATTTATTTTTCACTTAGTTAATAAATATTTATTATGTAGGCATTATTCTAAATTTTTTTAATGTTTTATTTATTTTTGATACAGAGAAAGACAGAGCATGAGAGGGGGAGGCACAGAGAGAGAAGGAGACACAGAACCGGAAACAGGCTCCAGGTTCTGAGCTACCTGTTAGCACAGAGCCTGATGCGGGACTCGAACCCACGAACGTGAGATCTGACCTGAGCCGAAGTCGGAGGCTTAACTGACTGAGCCACCCAGGCGCCCTGTAGGCATTATTCCAGATGTTTGGTATATATGAATGGAAAAACAAAACAAAACAAAATTGCCATCATAGGGACTTACATTCCATTTGATGGGTATAGTAATTTAAAAATAAGTCAAAGAAATGAAACTTCTAGTTTTTTTATAAGGCGATAAATACTACGAAAAAATACACAGCATAGAGCTGATTGGTAGGGCAACTGCAATTTTAAATATGGTAGTCATGGTAGGCCTCACTGAGAAGATATTATTTAAGCAACCTTCAAAGGATGCAAAGAAGATTGCCAAGTGGCTATCTGCATTAAGGTCACTGAAGATGGAGGGATAACTAGAGTAAAAGCTTTAAGATAAGATCAGGAGGTCAAAGGTGTGGAGAAGACAGGAAAATTGTAAATAATGTAAGGTCCCAATGGCCATTATAAAAAATTTGGTTTTCACTAAAAGTGTTAACAGGAAATATGAGGACCAAAACCATGAATTTATCTGAGTGTATGAGGTCACTCTCAATAGGAAACCACATTTCACCTGGTCCTGTAAGTGTTAGCAAGAGCCCATTCACCACAACCTCTGAAGAAAGGAATGTGGGCAGAGTTGAGAGGAAGTAATATGTTAAAATTATCAAGATATGACTATATGGCATGTGAGGGACAAAGTTTCCATACAAGAAAAATCAGAAAACTAAGTTTGAACAGATACGGAAGACTGGAAATCATGCACAGATTTAGAAGTTTGTTTTGTGGGGTGCTGGGCACCAGAAGCAGGTTATAAACTGGTTCAGTTCAGGTATCCCTTTTAAACTTATTCTAACAAAATTAACTTGTTCTTAAACTAAGGATCACATGTTTTTCAGGAAGATCCTTCTGATGGTACTGTGTAAAATACACCACATAAATAAATTTTTTTTTTAAACAGTGGAAGAAAAACTGTCATGGAAAATTCATGGTGTCACCACTGAAGAGTGGTTTGAAGCCCTAAAGAGTGGCAGAGAAAGCTCCAGCCAAGTGAAAACTGGAGCACCAAAACACTAAGCCTTATCTAGAAGTCAACAGTAATTGTCTGAATCCTCCACCTTCTAAATCTACTATTATGTCCAAAAAGGATATTACCAATCATGTTGCTTTGTCTATCAAAGCTACAAGACCTATCGGCATTAAATTCTAGCCCAGACCTGTCAGTACCACAGGATCTCAGAGGCCAAAGTTGTAGTCACCCAAACTTCGAGGCAAAAGGCTGACTGCAGGAAGCATTTCTTCTAACTCAAAGTGTAAGCCTTCCAGCAATAGTCCACAACAGCATGAAGCTGGTCATACACTACCACAGAACTGTCTAGAAAAACTGTGGGGTCACTTAATATATAAGAACTGAAAACTGCCAAGCAGAAAGTAGCAGATCAAGGAAATTCTAAATGCACAGACCCTGTAGAGAATAATCATATTGAAAATGAATCCTTGGATACTTTTCTAAAAGTGTTGAACAAGTAGAATTTGCCCCAAACTTTACCAAACTCTGAAAGGAAGCCAAATTCTGAATTGTGGACAATAGTAAGCCAAAGGCTAATTCTTACATAAACTCAAGAGCATTTTGACTCCTAAAGATGCCATGGGCAAAAGTTCAGGGAATAGTGCTGTTCTGAAAGACACAGATTTAATAAACAATTTGTTGGAGAAACACAAATTAAGATTCCACCAGTAAAGTCACAGCAACTCTCTAGGGGAATGACTCTTTCATGACCAGGAGAAAAACTCCGAAGAACAGTTCCCTCTCATTATGTTCAGAATTTTAGTAAGACTCATAGTAGGACTTAGTATGCTTAGTAGGACTTATTAGGACACAAGCATCAAAGAAACCAGTCCTCCAGGACATTAAAGATATAAGGGTTAACAGGGATAAACACGAAAGATCAAATGAAAGTAAGTTACAATCACACACCATTACTGAACTGAAAGTAAAACAAACCAAACTCCAGGCATGCACAGTGTGCTTCCAGGATGCTGTAACAACAGACATCCAAACATTAGGCAAGATCAGAAATCCGCTCAACCTGTTTTAGACCTCAGACATTATGTGCACTATGAAAGTCAAAAACCATAAGCCAAAGGCCCGACTTCACACTTGGTAGTTTGAATTCAGTTATTCCAAGCACCCCTAACATAACAGCAAATGAAACCCATGAGAATAAATGCAGCAAAAGCTATAAAGAAAAGGCACAGACTTTGGACTCCAAGTCGAAAAATACTCTTCTCCAGAACTTTTTCTCAATATGAGAGCTCCCTAAACTCAGGCTGGTGACAACACTGTAAATGAAAAAAGAGTCCCAAATAGGACCCAAACTAATACAAATATTAAGATCACTGCGGAGAATCGAAGGAAACAACTAGAAGAATGTCAGAAATCTAAGAGGAAAATCTATCAGTAGCCTCCTATGGAGGGCAGTAGAAATAGGGCAACAACTATACAAGAGTCAAGAGAAGTTGTTCTTAGTATTTGCAAAGCCCAAACGAATCACCAAGGAAGTTACCCCTGACTCTTTAGTCACTGAAATGAATACATCTATAGAGTAGCTGGCCAATAAGACAGAATCTGAAACGTCTTGTCTTTCTCTAAAAGAGAGAGAACAGTTTACAGCAACTTCCCAAATAATCAAGGCAGAACAGGATAATCATCCTAGTATCAGATTGCCCTGATCCCTTGAATAAGTGCAATGCCAGAAGTGCAAGACATGAAGCTCGTCACTCCACACCCCATCACTCCTGGTAAGGACTGTACACTGAGGTAGCTGTGTCCTGCTATATGGAAATGCTGCAGTAACACAATTTAGTAGTGGCTTCTCTTAATGAGATATAAGAAGTGGAAGAAAAAGATGTTTTATTTTCCATAAAAATGAGGCTTTGCCTATAACACTGGGATTTAAAATCCTTGCATCATAAATTCCTTCTTTTGAGAGAGAGATAGAGAAAGGGAGAAAGAGAGAGCATGAGTGGGTGAGGGGCAAAAGGAGAGAGACAGTGAGCTTCTTAAACAGTCTCTACACACAGCATGAGCCTGACTTGGGGCTTGATTTTATAACCATGAGATTATGACCTGAACTGAAATCAAGAGTCAGGAGCATAATTGACTGAGCCACTGAGGTGCCCTTTTATTTTCTTTTATTATGTAAATATAATGTATAGTAAAATCCAGCCAACAATTTAAAATTTTTAGCTTTCTTAATATTTAATATTATCTAAAACAAAAAAAAATAAATTTTGTTCATTCTTTACCAAAAAAAAGTAGCATGCATTATTCTATGGTTTTAAGCATAATTCCGTGGCAGACTAAATCAGGAAGCAATTAACTCCCTATGATCGGGAATGAATGACACATCGAAGTCAGTCCTCAAATGACAAATAATAATTTGCATGGGTAATGAAGAGGAAAATTTCCATACAGCTTAAAAGCAAAAACTAGATGAACAACTATGTTAAAATAAAAAATTACCTATAGTAGGAAAACACATAAATTAAAATCTACTTCACAAACTACAAAATTTACCACAAAGTTTGCTTGCATTTAAGTTATTATGGATGCCACTTATATCAGTGAGCACGTTTTCTTTTTATTATTGTTGTTATTATTAATAATTATTTATTATTTATTTTGAGAGAGAGAGAGAGAGAGCACAGGCAGGGGAGGGACAGAGAGAGAAGAGAGAGAGAATCCTAAGCAGTCTCTGCATTGTCAGAGCAGAGCCTGATGCAGGGCTTGAACTCACATCCTGGGGGAGATCATGACCTGAGACAAAATCAAGAGTCAGACGTTTAACTGACACCTGGATGCCCCAGTGAGCACATTTTCTCATATTAATATAAACTTTTCTGATTCTTATTTGAAAATTCAGAATTTTGAATTTGGTAACCTTTATTGTTTCTTTCAGTTCCATGAACCTATAAAATTCCCAAAATAAAATTGTATATAGATCTTCCTCAACTTACATTAGGTCATATCTCAATAAACCCATACATAGTAAGTGAAAATACTCAAAGTCAAAAATTCGTTGATTACACCTAACCTCTTGAACATCATAAGTGAGCCTAATCTACCTTAAATGTGCTTCTAGTTAGGCAAAATAATCTAACACAAAGCTTACTTTGTTAATTAAGTGTTGAGTCTCACATGTAACCTGTGAAATCCTATCCTGAAAGTGCAAAGCATAGTGGGTATGGAAGCTTGTGCCTGTCCTGGCTGCTACCATCATGATCACGTGGCTGACTGGGTGCTGCTGTTCATTGTTACTGCCCAGCATCATTAGAAAGCACCGCATGTTACTATCCCATAAAAACATCAAAATTTAAACTTTGAAGGATAGTTTCGGCTGAATGTGTATCATTTTTCCACCTTAATAAAGTCAAAAAATTTTAAGTTGAACCATCATAGGTCATCAATCGTCTGTACAAGTATTGTTATTTTGCTAACCTCCAGATCATTTTTATCATTTATGCTAGGTATTTGTTTCTAAAGCAGAGTCTTACTTGTAGTAGATGTAATTTTGTAGTATAAAACCAACAAAGAATTTTCTACTCATTCAAATAATCAAATAAATATTATAAATGCTACTTACTGCAGTTACTGTTAAGTTTCCAAAAATATCAAACGTACAGATGACCTTTAAATTGCTCATTAAATAAATTATTTTTTGTGAGTCTCACACACAAAATTATTTGTTCTCAGTATGACAGCTTCCTTTCTGTCACTAATACATGCATGAGCTAGTTTTCGCACAAGTGGAGAGATATAAAAGCTTGTTCAAATATGATGTTACTCAGTAAGGGGTAATGTAAAATCTGAAAGTACCCTGTCTCTTTAGTTTTCCACTGTTATGTACTTCTTTATTGAAAGACATTAAATAGAGCTTCAGCAGGGGAGAATGAAATAAAATAGTGATTCTTTTGCAATTAGTGGAAAAATAGTATAATAACCATATATGAATGTTACACAATTCTTTAATATATTTCTTTACAAAGGACATTTTCAGTGCATGTTCACACGTTGATTTAGAATTGAGTTTCTGTATGTGAATCTTTCAATGATGTTCATCAAAGTACAATCTGTCTCAGTCTTTTCCAGTATGCTACATGATTATATTAATTATCACAGTATACTATGAAAATGCTCTTATTAATATGACCTTGTATGTAACACTGATAATTTCATTTATCATTTATTTATTTATTTATGTATTTATTTTGAGAGAGAGACACAGAGAAAGTGGATGCATAAGCATGAATAGGGGAAAGGGCAGAGAGAGACGAGAGAGAGAATACCAAGCAGGCTTGGTATACTGTCAGCACAAAGCCTGATGTGGGGCTTGAACTCATGAACTGTGAGACCATGACCTGAGCTGAAATCAAGAGTCAGACAGTTAACTGATGAAGCCACCTAGGTGTCCCTAATTTCTATTTGTCTAAAGAAGAAATAGAATTTGGTGTCCAATGAAGAAATAAACATGATTTCAATTCTACATGATTTGAGAGATCTAAAAAACCAATCTCTTATTTCTATAAGGGGAATAAAACACTCAATTTTCTTAATCTTTAATATAGTTTAAATTAACAATTAATTTTCACTCTATTAAAAATTCTTATTTAATCTTTGAGGATATGACACTTATCAAAATGTGATAGTCCTTTATATCGAATGAGAAATTACCTGTGGCCATTTCAGTCTTCATGTGAAAAGAAAAATTTAGGGAAAGTTTTCTACCTGTGTCACCTGTTTAATTGGTACATCTTTGCCCTTATTTAAATTTAGCTCATAAAAATAGTGCTTTTTTTACATTAATGTAAGCCAAATATATTCAATAAACATAATAATGCAATGTAAAAAATCTACCATAGAAAAATGATTTATGAATTTTGGTTCTCTCCCATTGTCAACAAAATATGAACAAAATAAGAGTTCTATTTTAGGTGTATACACACACACACACACACACACACACACACACACACACACACTCTGAATTGAGTAAGTTTACCTGTTTTAGATTCATTGAATAAAAGTATTATCCTCACAGAAACTAATCCATGGAGTGCAATAGTGAGTGAGAGAAAAATCTTGCCCTTGCAGAGTTCTTGTTCTAGTTAGGGATAATAAAATAAACAAATAAATTAGCATGTCACATTATTGGCAAATGTAATGAAGAAAAAGAATAGAGTTTAAGAATCCTGTATAGGGCCAGGATACCTGGGTGGCTCAGTTGGTTAAAGCGTCCAACTCTTGATTTCATAGTTTCATGATCTCACGTTTCATGAGATCAAGCCTCACATTGGGCTTTGCACTGACAGTGCAGGGCCTATTTGAGATATTCATTCTCTGCCCCTCTCCCCTCTCAAAATAAATAAATAAACATTAAAAAAGAATCTTTATAGGGTCAAAACTTATTAAAAATTGTAAGGCCCTCAAAAAAGTACTTTGATCTTGTTTTCATTCTTATTTTCCTGTCAATAGTGAATCACATTTTCACTATATATACTCAATATTCTTTCTCTATTTACTGTCTTCATAGAATTGGCTAATATAAGTTCTTCTTGCCGACTGATTAGTCTATTGTACATAATAAAAGTTTAATTTAATTATTTAAGTATCCACTTTATATTTTTATATAAAATTATATGTAGCAGAAGATTCTGGGAAGATGGCAAAGTATGAAGACCAAGGAATATGTTTTTCCACCTAGACAACAATTGTAGTGGCAGAATATGTCTGATGCAAATGCCTTGGAACTCCGGAATCTATTGAAACCTTGTAAATTCTGGGGGAAGGCTCAAATGGTAAACTGTAGTTAATTTTAATCCATTTCAGGTCATAGCACATTAGTAGCAACACATCTGCCCCATCCCCCACTGTATGGCAGGCAGCAGTACATGCACGTCAAGAGCAGTTTGCACATAATTGGTGGGACAAAAAAGACCCTGCCCTTCAAATAGAGATCTGTGTTCTGATTGTGGATTGCTCTCTCTGATGACAAAAGTGCACACAAAGAGGCAGCAGATATTGTTGTGCTGCTTCTCATCACTGCAAGCCCCTACCCCTCTGGATAAGGCAACTTCCAGGATATTTAAAAGTATGCCTTTGGGAAACAGACATTAAAAACTAGGACACTCTCAATAAAACTAATAGGTAGCTGAAGGAATGTGAAAAGATAGTTGTGAATGACATATTGGATAAAGGGCTAGTATCAAAAATCTATAAGGAACTCACCAAACTTCACACCCCCAAGACAAATAATCCAGTGGAGAAATGGGCAGAAGACATGAACAGACACTTCTCATAAGAGGACATCCAGATGGCCTACAGGCACATGAAACGATGCTCAACATCACTCATCATCAGGGAAACACAAATCAAAACCACACTGAGATACCACCTCACACCAGTCAGAGTGGCTAAAATGAACAAATCAAGAGACTATAGATGCTGGTGAGGGTGTGGAGAGACGGGCACCCTCCTACACTGTTGGTGGTAATGTAAACTGGTGCAGCCAGTGTGGAAAACAGTTTGGAGGTTCCTCAAATAATTAACAATAGAACTCCCTTATGACCCAGCAATAGCACTGCTAGAAATTTACCCAAGGGATACAGAAGTGCTGATGCATAGGGGCACATGGACCCCAATGTTCATAGCAGCAATGTCAACAATAGCCAAAACATGGAAAGAGCCTAAATGCCCATCACCTGATGAATGGATCAAGAAAATGTGGTTTATATATACAATGGAGTACCACATGGTCATGAGAAAGAATGAAATATGGCCATTCGTGGCAATGTGGATGGACCTCGAGGGTGTCATGCTAAGTGAAATAAGTCAGACAGAGAAAGACAGATATCGTATGTTTCAACTCATATGTGGAACATGAAAAACTTAACAGAGGACCATAGAGGAGGGGAAGGGGAAAAATAGTTAAGGAGATGGAGGAAAACAAACCATAAGGGACTCTTAAATACTGAGAACAAAGTGAGGTCTGCTGATGGTGGTGGGGGAGACGGGAAGGGGTGTGATAGGCCTGGAGGAGGCACTTGTTGGGATGAGCACTGGGTGTTACATGGAAACCAACTTGAAAATAAACTATAATAAAAAAAGAAACAACAGAAAAAAAGACAGATGGGTTTATAAATATTCTGGAGGGGAAAACTAGTACACTCAAAAACAATCTTACATGGCTAAAATTAAAAAGTGGCATGCCTGGGGAAAGGTATAGGCTCATAAAGGACCTGAGAAGACCTTCGGTTTACATAAGTGATAAGCATACTACATATAACAATTAAAAAAAAATTCCTGGGACAGAGAGAGAATCCGATTTACAGAGTTACCACATTATTAGATTAAAATGCCAGCTCTCAATAACAAAAAAAAAAAAAAAAGAGGCAGAAAGCTCACATAGAAACAGAAAAATATGGCCCCTTCAAAGAAAATAATATACCAACAGAAACTGTTTATGAAAAGGACTGATGGTAGATCTATTAGACAAAGACATTAAAACTGTTTTACTGATGCTTACTGAACCAAAGGAAGACATATATTAAGTCAAGAAAGCAATATATGAACAAAATGGAAATATCAGTAGGCAGATAAACAAACCTAATAAAAAGAAAGAAATTTTAAAACTGAAAAGTACAATACCAAAATGAAGCCTTCACTAGAGGGATTCAAAGGCAGATGTGAGCAGGCAGTTAATTTAGAGATAGGGTAATGGAAATTATCAAGTTTCAGGAACAGAAAGTAAAGGTTGAAGAAAAGTGACTAGAACCTAAGTAATCTGGGACATTA
Organism: Suricata suricatta; assembly: GCF_006229205.1. NCBI lineage: Eukaryota > Metazoa > Chordata > Mammalia > Carnivora > Herpestidae > Suricata > Suricata suricatta. The sequence continues at coordinate 83,802,006 of NC_043700.1, read as the reverse complement.
TGAAGTGGAGCACAAATGCATTGTGGGAGACCAAGAAAGAAGAGCAGAGGGAATATTTGAAGAATTAATACTCAAACTTCCAAATTTGATAAAAGACATGTATATAAACATCCAAGAAGCTGAATAAATTCCAAGTATAATAAACCAAAGAGACAAATGCAATACACATTTGAAAGCCAAAGACAGACTCTTGAAAGCAACAAAAGAAAAACAATTTGTCACATACAAGAAACAGATTTCTTATTAGAAATTTTGGAGGAGAGAAGACAGTGGGCTGGTATGTTCAAAGTATTAAAAAGAAAACAAAAATGCCAACCAAGAATCCGGTCCAGCAAAACGGTCCTTCAAAAGTAAGAAATTAAGACACTTCCAGATTAAACAAAAACTAAGGTAATTCGACTGCCATGCAAGAAATATTAAAGGGAGTACTACAAGTTGAAATGAAAGGACACTGGACAGTGTGAATATATAAAGATCTCAATAAAAGTAAATGTAAGAACAATCTAAAAAGCTATTATTATTTTAACAATGGTGCATAACTACACCTTTTATTTTCTACACAATTTAAAAGACTAATGCACTAAAAAAAAACAAAGAAACAAAACCAATTATTAATCTAAAAGCTACTACTGCTCTAACTTTATTCCACATTTTGCTTCTACATAATTTGTTATAAATTATTAAAAATTATTAGCATAGTGGCACCTGCGTGGCTCAGTCAGTTAGGTATGCAACTTTGGTTCAGGTCATGATCTCACAGTTTGTGAGTTTGAGACCTGCATGAGACTCTGTGCTGACAGGGAAGAGCCTGGAGCCCACTTCAAGTTCTGTGTCTCCCACTCTCTCTGTTCCTCTCCACTCACACTCTGTCTCTCTACCTTTCTCAAAAATAAATAAATGGGCACCTGGACGGCTTAGTCAGTTAAGCGCCCAGCTTCAGCTCACGTCATGATCTCATGTTCGTGGGATTGAGCCCCGCATCGAGCTCTATGCTGACAGCTAGCTCAGAGCCTGGAGCCTACTTTGGATTCTGTGTCTCCCTCTCTCTCTGACGGTCCCCTGCTCCTGCTGTCTCTCTCTGTTTCTCAAAAATAAATAAAAAACATAAAAAAAATTTAAAAAGAATAGGGAGGGCATAATCAAATTAAAAAACAACAATAAATAAATAAACATTAAAAATTAAAAAATATTAGTATATTCTTAGACACACCATGTATACAGATTTGTGACATCAACAACTGAAAAGGTAGAGACAGAGTTGTAAAGTAGCAGCATCTTTGCAAGTAACTGAAGTTAAACTTATAGCAATAGAAATTCAAATGCTGAAGAGTGAGCCAAGATGGCAGAGAGGAAGGGAGCTCTGTAAACTTCGTCTGCCTCATCAATCGAGCTGAGAAGGACATTACTCTCATCTGCAAGAGCGGAAGGAGAAAATACAGGCTCCAGAAGGAAGAGAACCTGAAGGATACCTGAGTGAGTGAGTGCAAACTGGGGAGATTGGAAAACGGGCCAGCCCAAGATGGGCAAGGGAGGTGGGAGCCCCTGCCCAACGCAGGGCAAGTGCATGGAGCCCGAGAGACAAAGGGAAGAGATAGAGAGACTGAACACTCTCATAGTACTGTCTCTGGGGAAGAGGTAAAGAACGCTTAACTGCGCTTGGAGAGAGAAGCTCACCCCATAGATAACTGCTGGGTAGCCTAAATCCTGAACCCAGGTGGCGCAAGGGAAGAAACAGCTTCCAGCCCAGCGCCATCTTGGCGAGGAGTCGGTGACCCCTGCAGCGGTGGTGTCAGGGGTGCTCACTTTGGCCTCGGTTTTGGGAGTGGGAGCATGCACCTCATTTCCACGGCACATCTCGCCCCCAGCACTGGCCGTGCGAACCCTGAATCCCGGGTGCCAAGAGGGAAAAAATAGCCCCCACCTCTGGGCAATCCCAGCAGAGAGTTGGTGGCAGTGGAGACCTGGGTGCGTGCGCAGGCTGCAAGAGGTCCCAGCTCATTTCCAGCAGCTCCACAGCTATGCCCTCATTCCTCCCCCAAAGCTAATGCCATCCTCTCTGGGGGTTGAGTCTGTGACGGTGCACACACACTTCTCCTCCTGCTGCGCATCTCCCCTCAGGCAGGGGCAGCCAAAACCCCAACCTGAGCCAAGACAAACCGATTCCTCCCCCTGAGAAGTCAGCAACCAAAACTAAAACATCTCATCTGTGGTAGCATAAAAAGTGCATGGACTGGAACTTTGAACCGAGGCGAGCCTGGAAAATACAACTAGGGTCAACCGAAGCAAAAGGAGATTGGACTCATTAGAGTGGCCTACAGTTCTTAGTTCAGCAGAGCTTGGCATGCCACCTATCTAATCTCTGTAGACACCAAGGCGGAGCCTCTGAGAGCAGCCTCCTAGACATACCACATCAAACCACACCTATCCACAAGGGGGAGCTGCTGGTTTTGGGTTTTTTTTGTTTTTATTTTTGCTTTTTAAAATAATTTTTTCTTTTTTTTCTTCATTTTTTTTCTTTTCACCTATTTCTGTGCATATTTTTTATTATTATTACTTTTTTTAACTTAAATTTTTAAAAATTTTTATTCCTTATTTTCCTTTCTCCAGAACGCTTTTTTTTTTCTTCTTTGCCTTCTTGCAATCCAGATATATTCTTCTATATCTCATCCCTACCTCTCCCCTCAACTGGTCATACACTTTTAGACTGTCCACTGTCCTTTGTTGTCTCTGACCCTCTTTATTTTTTTTTTCTTTTTCTTTTTCTTTCCTTCTTCTCCTCTTTTCGTCTCCTTCCTCCCCATTTTCCTTATTTTCTTTCCTGTCTGTTTTCCTTCTTAGGGCTACACCAAGAAACAAGCCAAAGTGTGTATGACAGTGCATCCCAAATACTGCTGAGTAGGGAAATAAAATATTAAAAGGCACAACAAGAGAAACTGAGAGACACCATTAAAAGAAGATTTCCTGAAATGACAGGCCCTGGACAGTCAATAAGCCTCCTTTAATAGAGAAATATTAATAGGTGCACAGTGCAC
>NC_043700.1:83796849-83798874 GCF_006229205.1 Suricata suricatta | reverse complement strand
TTCCATATGAATTTGAGGATAGTTTGTTCTAGCTTTGAGAAGAATGTTGGTGCAATTTTGATGGGGATTGCATTGAATGTGTAGATTGCGTTGGGTAGTAATGACATTTTCACAATGTTTATTCTTCCAATCCATGAACAGGGAATGTTTTTCCATTTCTTGGTGTCTTCTTCAATTTCTTTCATAAGTTTTCTGTAGTTTTCATCATATTGGTCTTTTACATCCTTAGTTAGGTTGACTCCTAGGTATTTGATAGTTTTCATGCAATCGTGAATGGGATAAGTTTCTTGATTTCTCTTTCGGCTGCTTCATTTTTGGTGTATAGGAATGCAACTGATTTCTGTGCATTGATTTTGTTTCTTGCAACTTTACTGAATTCATTAATCAGTTTTAGAAGGTTTCTGGTGGAGTCAATTGGGTTTTCCATGTAGAGTATCATGTCATCTGCGAAAAGTGAAAGTTTGACTTCTTCTTTGCCAATTCTGATGCCTTTTATTTCCTTTTGTTGTCTGATTGCTGATGCTAGGACTTCCAGCACTATGTTAAACAGAAGTGGTAAGACTGGACACCCTTGTCGTGTTCCTGATCTCTGGGGGAAAGCTCTCGGTTTTTCCCCATTGAGGATAATATTGGCTGTGGGCTTTTCATAAACTGCTTTTATAATGTTGAGGTAAGTTCCTTCTATTTTGATTTTCTCAAGGGTTTTTATTAAGAAAGGGTGCTGTATTTTGTCAAATGCTTTTTCTGCATCTATCGACAGGATCATATGTTTTTTTTCCCTTCTTTTGTTAATGTGATGGATCACAATGATGGATTTGCAAATATTGAACCAGCCCTGTAACCCAGGGATGAATCCCACTTGATCATGATGGATAATTCTTTTTAAGTGCTGTTGGATTCTATTTGCTAGTATCTTGTTGAGTATTTTTGCATCTGTATTCATTAAGGATATTGGTCTGTAGTTCTCTTTTTTGGCTGGGTCTCTGTCTGGTTTGGGTACCAAGGTGATGCTGGCTTCATAGAATGAGTTTGGAAGTTTTCCTTCTATTTCTATTTTTTGGAATAGTTTGAGAAGAGTGGGTATGAGCTCTGCTTTAAATGTCTGGTAGAATTCCCCTGGGAAGCTATCTGGCCCTGGGCTCTTACTCGTTGGGAGATTTTTGATAATGGATTCAATTTCTTCACTGGTTATTGGTCTATTCAAGCTTTCTATTTCTTCCTGTTTGAATTTGGGCAGTGCATGCGCATTGAGGAATTTGTCCATTTCTTCTGTGTTGTCCAGTTTGTTGGCATATAATTTTTCATAGTGATCTCTGATGATTGCTTGTATTTCTAAGGGATTGGTTGTAATAAATCCTTTTTCATTAATGATTTTGTCTATCTGGGTGCTCTCTCTTTTCTTTCTGAGGAGCCTGTCTAGAGGTTTATCAATTTTGTTTATTTTTTTAAAGAACCAACTCTTGGTTTCATTAATCTGCTCGACTATTCTTTTGGATTCTATATTGTTTATTTCTGCCCTGATCTTTATGATTTCTTTTCTTCTGCTGGGTTTGGGGTGCTCTTGCTGCTTCCCTTCTAGTTCAAGTGGGTGCTCTGTTAAATTTTGAATTGCACTTTTTCTAGTTTGTTGAGATTGGCCTGGATTGCAATATACTTTCCTCTTACGACTGCCTTTGCAGCATCCCAGAGATTTTGGATTGTTGTATTTTCATTTTCGTTAGTTTCCATATATTTTTTAATGTCTTCTCTAATTGCCTGATTAACGCAATCATTCTTTAGTAGGGTGGTTTTTAACCTCCACATTCTTGGAGGTTTTCCAGACTTTTTCCTATGGTTTATTTCAAGTTTCATAGCATTGTGATCTGAAAATGTGCATGGTATGATCTCTATTCGTTTATACTTATGGAGGGCTGCTTTATGCCCCAGTATGTGATCAGTCTTGGAGAATGTGCCATGTGCACTCGAGAAGAAGGTAAATTTCCTATCTTCAGGATGCAGAGTTCTAAATATATCTATCAGTTCCAT
>NC_043700.1:83768197-83796749 GCF_006229205.1 Suricata suricatta | reverse complement strand
AAAAAAAAATTAACAGAATTTAGGAGAAAAACAGTTCTACAATAGTGAGAGACTTAATGTCCCCATTCTTCTACTTTTGCTCCTACTCTTAGTAATGGAAAGAACAACCAGACAGAAGATAGGTAAGGAAATAAAGGACTTGAACAACACAATAAGGCAATTAGATCTAAAAAGTACTTAAAGAACACTCTATTAAACAACAAGAGGATATACATTCTTTTCAAGTGCAAATGAGATTTTCATGACAGATCTATGTTGAGTCACAAATTAATTCTCAACTCATTGTTTTAAAGATATCATACAAAATAAATTCTTTGACAACAACAGGATGGAGTTTAAATGAGTAACAGAAGGAAAACTGGAAAATTCACAAATTTGTGGAAATTAAAAAATATACTTTTAAGCATTCAATGGATCAAAGAATAAATTACAAGGAAAACATAAAAAAATAATATAAATGAAAATGAAAACACAACATACTACAACTTATAAAAGAACCAAAAGGAGTGATCATGAGAAATTTATAGTTATAAACACTTCCATTAAAAAATTAAAAAAAACTGTTCACTAAAATAACCCAACTTTATACTCTAAGGAAGAAAAAGAAGAATCAAATCAAACCCACAGCTAGCAAAAAGAAGGATATACTAAAGATCAGAGAAGAGACAAATGAAATGGAGACTAAAAAATGTTGAGAAAATCAATGAAACCAAAAGTTGATTTTTGTAAAATTCCACAAAATAGACAAATCTTTAGCTAGATGGACTAAGTAAGATAAAAGAAAAGAAAGTTATTCAAATTACTAAGATCAATAATGAAAATGGGGCCACTACTAACAATTATACAGAAATTTTTAAAAAAAGACCATAAGTATTATAGGCAAATGTAGGCCAATAAATTGGATAACCTAGATTAAATGGACAAATATCCAGTAAGAAAACAAACAAACAAACAAACAAACAAAAACTTATAAAGCCTCAACCATGAGGAATAAAAATCTGAATAGAACTAGAAGTAGGTAGGTGATTGAATCAGTAATTAAAATTCCTGGACCTGATGGTTTCATTGGTAAATTCTACTAAACGTTTAAAATTAACTAACACCACTCCCTCCCAAACTTCCCCAAATAACTGAAGGTTATAAGGTCAGTGTAAGCCTAGTATCAAAGCCAGGCAAAAACACTCTAAGAAAAATACAGACAAGATCCCTTATAAACGGTGATTCAAATAAACTCAACAAAATACTGTCAAAACAAGACTAGTGGCATATTGAAAGGATTTACACCATGACAAAGTGGGATTTATTTTTGAAATGCAAGGATGCTTCATCAAACAGTTGATCAATTAACAATACCATATTAAACAGAAAGAAGAAAAAAAGTGATTATCTCAACAGATGCAGGAAAAGCATTTGATAAAATTCAACACAATTTCATCATAAAAATAGTCAACAAACTGGGATTAAAAGAATACTAGATGAACACAGTAAAAGCCAGATATGAAAAACCCATAGAAAACATTATATTCAATGCTAAACAATTGAAAATTTTCCTCTAAGATCAGAAATAAGAGAAGATGGCAGCTTTTACCATTATTCATCATAGCACTGAAAGTTCTAGCCAGAGAAATTAGTATAAGATGAGAAAAAAATTGTCCAGCTTAAAAGAGAAATAGTAAATTATCTGTTTGCAGATGGTTTGATCTTATACACACAAAATCCTAAAATTTACAAAACACACACACATAAACACATGTGCACACATACACAGAATTTAAAACTAAAATTCAGTAAAGTATCATGATACAAAGTCAAAAATCAGTTACATTGCTACTTAACAATGAATAATCTGCAAATGAATTTAGTAAGACAATTCCATTTGCAATATTATTAAAAAGAATAAAACGGTTAGGAATTAACCAAAGAGGTAAGAAATGTATAATTTAAAATACATTCCTGAAATAAATTAAAGACATAAATAAATGAGAATCCCATGTACACGCATTGTGCAACTTAATATTGTTAAGATATCAATATTGCCCAAAGATCAGTCCAATCCCTATAAAAGTCCCAATGACATATTTTGCAAATATAGGAAAATTCATCCTATAATTCTCATGGAATCTCAAGAGACCTTGAATTTCCAGACAATCCTGAAAAAGAACATAGCTAGAAGATTCATACTTTCTGATTTCAAAATTTGCTACAAACCTGCAATAATCAAAACAATACAGTACTGTCATAAAGACAGACATATGGCCCAATGGGATGAAATAGTGGTCCCAGAAATAAACTTTAACATATATGGTCAATGATTTTTGAGAAGAATGCCAAAGGGGGTAGGATTAGTCATTTCAACAAATGATCAATGGAAATCTGGATATTTACGTGGAAAAGAATGAAGTTGGATCCTTACCTAACACAATATACAATAATTAACTCAAAATTAGTTCATGATCTAAATGTAGCCCCTAATATTATAAAAGTATTAGAAGAAAACACAAGGCAAATTCTTATAACATTGGATTTGGCAATCTAATTTCTTAGATATGATATCAAAGGCACTGGCAACAAAAGGAAAAATAGAGAAGCTGGGCTTCATAATAATTAAAAACTTTTGTGCATCAATGCACACTATCAACAGCTTGAAAAGGTAACCATAAGATGGGAAAAAATATTTGCAAATCATATAAGTGGTATGTATATGATTAGGGGTAAGGGATTAATATTCAGAATAAAGAACACCGAAAACTCCACAGCAAAAAACAAGTAACCTTTCAAAAATAGGCAAAGGACTTAAATAGACATTTCTTTATAATAATCAAAACAATGTCCTACTGTTGCATAGATAGATATATAGACTAATGGAATAGAATAGAAATCCCAGAAATAAACCTTTGCATATATAATCAAGTTATTTGTGACAGAGGCCATTCATTTAGGACTGGATAGTCTTTTAAACATAATCTGCTGGTTATGAAGTGAAGAAAATGGATGTGAAGAAATTGGAATCCTTATGCACTATGAGTGGGAATGTAAAATGGCAAAACCTATATAGAAAACAGTGTGGTGGGTCCTCAAAAAAATTAAAAATAGAATTATTATATGCCCAGCACTTCTGCTTCTGGTTATATACCCAAGAGAATAGAAAGCTGGGTCTCAAAATGATATTTATACACGTTCAACTACGACATGAGTGAACCTCGAAAATGTTAAGTTAAATAAGCCAGCCACAAAAAGACAAATATGGCATGTTCTAAATACTTACATGATGTAATTAGAGTAGTAAAAATTAAAGAGATAGAAAGTAGATGGTGGGAGCCATGAGCTGGGGCATTGGGGGAATGGGGAGTTGCTTAATGGAGATAAGAGTTTTAGGTTTATAAGATAAAATAGTTCTGGAAATGGACAGTGCTGGTAGTCACAGAGCAATATGAAGGTATTTCATACCACTGAACAATACACTTATAAATGGTATGATCATAAATGTTATGTTAATATATTTTATCACAATAAAATAATTGAAAAACCACGTATTTATGTATAAATATTGAAATCCATATCTAACTTGAAAAATTTTTGTCAGGGAATAAAATTTAGATAGAGTCATCAATAATGACTCTAAAATTAGCATTATTACCAGCAATTATTACCAGCAATTATTTCTACTTATGATGGGATAGAAAAATAGATTTCAATATAATTTTATGTATGACTTACACATGAAAATAAACAAAAAACATATAACCAGATATATTTTAATAAAATACTGTTAAAATTTAGAGACATAAGAACTAATGATAGTTTTGAATCATTTATTGCCATGTCTAATCTTTTTTGTTATTAATGACGTGGACTAGAGCATATCAAACAATGATCATAATGTTCAGAGTAATAAATAAAAACAGAAATGATACTGACTAGAATTATGGACTAGGTAAACGTAAGTCTTTAGTTGATAATGCCAAAAGCACATGTTATATTCCATCATATACTTGAGAACTTCAAACTTCTTAATTCAAAAATGAATTATAATGTACTGCATGATACAGTCAAAGCAAACACTCAGGTGCTCCCCATGGCCAGTTCTTTTATGCCATTGCTGGGAATTTTGGCATTTCACTTTACTCTTATTTTGTACATTCTTCATGTATTTGGTACTGGAGGTAATTTTCCATCTCTGTAGTTGGATTATAAACTTCCCTTGCCATTTCTTTCCAAGTTACACTATTCTGTCTGTCAAAAACATCTGGGCTGAGTAAGAAAATAATACTGCTCTATTAAAAAAAAAAGGAATCTAGAAATGTGAACTATTTGATTACACTAAAATAGAAAGTTTAAACTAATCATTTGCTAATCTTCTCACATCTTCTTTGAAACAGCTTTTGATGAAAAGGTTAGCAGAAACATCAAATTTGTGGGTTCTGAATGGTTTGTTTGCTGGGAAAACATACACAGTATTTTCTAAATGTGTTGTTAAGTAAACTATGGTTGATTTGAGTGAAATTATTTTGGTTTCAAGAGGGATTCTGCATAAATACTCAAAAACTGAACTAAATTCCTTTCAACATCAAACTACATTTGAGTTAGTTCAGTGTTAGCCATTTTTAAAATGTAAACAAAAAATTCTAAAATCACAGAATTTAGATCCAAAAATGTAAAATGTTCTTGTGTATCTAAATTGCTCATTGCCTTATGTTGCTAAGAAAGAACTGTTAAAAACTCATTTCCTATAATGAGTTTCTTAGGATCAAGTGTAAATTAAAATGCACCAGAGATATAATGCTTATGCTCTTTTGGTTATGAAGTTATTTTCCCCACATATTGTCTGCCAGACTTTGAAAAGCAGAGTTGCCTACTTTAAGCTTTATGTTAACTGCTGCCAAAATAAGAGTGGCAAATGTCTCTCAAATTATTGAAGAATATGAACAAAATTTAAACATAAATCACATAGCAAGAGATAGAATAAAAAAGAATATATACAAGAATAAGAAGGAATAAATAAGAAAAACACAATTATATTTTTATTTATAACTTTATTATTTTGTTTTTGAGAGAGAGAGTGCAAATGGGGGAGGGGTAGAAAGAGAGGGAAACACAAAATCCTAAACAGACTCCAGGCTCTGAACTGTCAGCACAGAGCCCAAAGCGGAGCTCAAACAAACAAACTGTGAGATTATGACCTGAGCCAAAGCCGGATACTTAGCCACCCAGGTGCCCTGAGAAACACAATTATAAAGTCACTAACACCAAGCATATAAATTACAACTGTAAAAATAAAAAGTTCAACTCCCCCTTTTAAATGGCACTATTAAACTGCATTTTATAAAGATCTAAATATGTGCTGCCTACAAAATACTCACCTAAAAAAGTGGAGGTATGGGGCTCCTGGGTGGCTCAGTTGGTTAAGAGTCTGGCTTGAACTTAGGTCATGATCTCATGGTTTGTGAGTTCAAGCCCTACCTGAGGCTCTCTGTTGCCAGCACAGAGCCTCCTTTGGAGTCTCTGTCCCCCTCTCTCTGCCCCTTCCCCATTAAGTCTCTCTCTCTCTCTCTCTCTCTCTCTCTCTCTCTCTCTCTCAAAATAAGGAAATAAACTTTTAAAAATGGAGATGCATATTTAAGAAGAAAAGGATAAATACACATAAACAAGAATAAAGCATAGATAGTAAAATTAATCTTGGCCAAAGCACAATTTATGATAAAATCACCACAGAGAATAAAAATGTCCATTTAATAATGATAAAATTTACAATACTCATCAAGTATATACTATTCATAAAATTGAGGTCAAATAACATAATCTCAAAATATACGAACCAAAAGTGTATGGATCAAAGAATAGGATTTGTTGCAGGTTTTGTTCAATGCAAAGCAGACTCTGAAATAATATAGTGTTTAGAATATTTATTAAGGAAGGCCCTAGAAGGCAGGAAGGAAAAGCTGAAATAGACAAAGAAGTCAAGTTAGATTCAGGTCTTACAGCTTCAGCCAATACCATGGTGGCAGGGGAGAGGTTATGAAGTTGAAATAGCATTGAAGTGTTGTCCTGATTGAGGTAGTCTTTATACTCCCACCTCCACTACTCAATAGCTTTGAGCTACCACCTCAGATCACAACAGGGTAAAGTGGTTCTCTACAACTGAAGCAATTCCTAAAGAGAACCCCTTTCTGCTGTCAACACTACCCGCAGCTGTGGCAACAAACCCTTCCTTGAAGGGGGATCTCAGGTAGTGTATCTGCATTGTCCTCCATTGTTTGCTCCACTCAGATCCAATTTTACATATACATTCAGGAAGCAGTTCTCTAAGACTCTGTTGAGTCTTTCTTCTTGGAGGGAACTTAGACAGGAAAACAAGGAGGATGAACCACATTCCACATGATAATAGCTTATTTCAGGGCCATGATGATACTCATTTTCTCCCTACGCTACTATCCTTTCACCTTTCCACTAGCACCACTGATGGCTTAGCTGATGGGCTGAACCAGATCTTCATCCCTGAAGAGTCTGGGACTCTGGCCACCATGCCATACTCATACCAATTATATATTTACTATCAAAATTAGAGAAGGGACATTAAGCAGTACACAAGTGAATTGTCTGGGTACAAACATACTTCTCCATGACTTCATTGATTTTTAGCAATTCTTTTCCCCCTGTTTATCACAAACAAACACCTATGAAAATGGTCATTCTTCTTGTTGCCTGATGGATCATGAACAAAAATGAGCCTCTGTTCAGGTGGTAGCCACAGCTCCGTGGACTTTTGCTGTGTTCCAGGAAGAAATATTCCTCATTTGGAAACTAAGACCTTTAATGCTGCTCTGAAGACAGGAAGACTAATTCCTTAAGAAAGTTATTAGCTAGCATTGGTTATACTGATTATGATTAGAGTTACTACTGCTTTCATTACTTAATAGGGAGGCCTGTATAGTCTTCCTATTTGGGCTAAGAACCACATAAAGGTCTCTGTGAGAAGGTATGTTACATCCTGGGAAATGAGTCTCTGTCTCTTTAAATAATCATTTCAGAGGTGTCAATTCAGCTGTGACTTCAGCATGCTATCCTAATCTCTGTCTAAGTGGCAACTTTCAGCTGGTATGGTATATAATAAAGCTAGGGGATTCCATTGTTGTGGGCTAATTCACCATGGTTTTCACTATAAAGTGACTCCTCTGGACAAACCCAATGATATGAATGATCCCATGCCAGTGAATCAAATGCTTCATGAGCCTTCAAACACTGGTGATGGTTGAAAAACTGAATATAGAAGAGGCAAAATCATATCTAGAAACCGTATCTATTTCTATAGGAATAAGTTTCTAGACTTCTAGGTTAGAAGGAAACCCAACTGTCAAAGTGGCACAAAGTGGCTTGTTGACCTCCTCAAAGAATGATGCCATTTTAGGATTTTAGTATTGCTCTCTATTGCTGAATGGCTACACATTTGGGGTGGCAGTAGCTAAGACAGCCATGCTATTAGGTCTGCGTGTCATCTCCATAGCTGCCACTGTGACCACATTTTAAAAGTCATATCATGACCATGGATTACTGATGACAAAAGCTGACTGGCTCCATTTAAGTATAATATACAAGCATCTTCACCTGTCTTATCTACCCCCATGTGTCCATTTACATACCTTTGCCTTAAATAGCTTTGTCCCATGGACACTTGGGTAGCTGAGTCCTTTAAGCATTTCTTGATTTTGGCTCAGGTCATGATTTCACTGTTTGTGAGATAAAGCCCCATGTTTGGCTCTGTGCTAACAGTGTGGGGCCTGCTTGGGATTCTTTCTCCCTCTCTCTCTGCCCCTCCTCTGTTCACTCTCTCTCATTCTCTATCTCCCAAAAATAAATATTTAAAAACAAAAAAAAAAAAGCAAAACAAACTTTGGCTCTGACCTAATGGCCCCTGACAGACTATGTGTTATTAAGAAGGAGTTAGTATATATTCTAACCTTTAAGCACTTCTTCTTCCACACTAAGTGAATAGCTGGGTGTACAGCCTAAATATCTACCCATTGGGATACAGTTCGCCTGCTTCTGCCTTTCAAGGCCAACCCTAAATGAGGTTGTAGTGCAGTTGCTGATAATTTTTACCTTGCTCCCACATTTGAGCTGACTCATGTGTAAAACAAGTTGGATCATTTTCCTCCCCAATCAGCTGGTCATAATGTGCCTTTTGTTTGGCTATAGGTAGGTATAAGCTGAAGAAATAGTGATCTATTACATGCAGGGTCTGGGCTTGCTACACATGCAGTTTGCCTGGGCCTTCTGGTCTTGCTCATACTCAATCTTAGAGGTAGATCTCCCACTTTTCAATGTGTTATACTTGCACCTACCAAAACTTGATGGAGCTGACAGAACCCATTTCATGATGGACAATCCCAGAATCATAGTAAATCTGTATCCCATGATCAAGTTTTCTAAATTTCAAGGAGCCTAGTAGACAAACAGAAGTTGTCTTCAAAAGATGTATAATACTCTACATCAAGTGGCATTCCATTGTTCCAAATGCATTGTGATTTCTGTGCTGGGGCTTGTCATAGATTCCATATCGCAGCTTTATCAACCACTAATCTCTCTAATACAGTAGAGTCTGTGAAGTTGTATGGACCTTGATTGACTTTGCAATATGAACCTGATGCAAATTTTTTTCCTACTCTGGGTCCCAGTGAAAGCTTGTAGCCTTTTACTCACATGGCTTATGATCAAGAACAATATTCTTGGGTATAGAATAAGCTGTCCCTAGAAACCAGATAAGCTTAATAAGAGTTATGCTTTCTTATTTGTTGGAAAATGATACAGTTTTACTTTGGATGGGAAGTTCAGTGTGCTCATGACAACTAGACCTCTACAAAGGTATTGATGTGGAAAGTTCCTAAGTCCTCTTTTGGTCTCCTACCAACCAAAGTGTATGGTGTCTTTCCAAATACTAGCTAATTCTTACTTATTCATCCTGACTATAATATGTAATCAATGTATCTGACAAATGTGAAAGTCTACAGGATTCCAGAGATTCTAAATCTCTTTGAACCATGTCATAACATAATAGGAGAGTTAGCAACATTAATGGAACAAAAACATTAATGCAAATCATGCCCATTTTATATTAAAGCCAATTGTTTCAGATTGTCTTTTCTGACAGAAATTTTAAAAGATTATTTGCCACTTCAGTGGCTGCACATTATATACCTGTGGTTTTATCTGTTTTAGCAAAAATACTGCTGCATCCAACATATTACTGCAACAGAGCCTACCACCTAGAGTTTGCAATCACAAAGTCTGCATAAAGTCTAAAATCTTTCAAGATCTCACTAGTTTTGGCAAAGGGTCAGACTAGAAAATTAAACGGAGACATGATAGGGATGATAGCTCTTGCTTGTCTTTTTTATGTCTTTAAAGAGACCTTAATTTCTATAATACACCCTACTATGAAAGGTGATGTTATTGATGAATTACTCTTCTAGCTGGAGATAGAGTTGATTCCCAACACTACTACTTGGTCTATTATGATAGTTCCTACTCCACAGGCCAAAGAATGAATATGAGAGTTGCACCAACATTAAAGCATATCTGTACATATTATTCATTCAGGGATCAGAGTATATATTTGAAGATTCAGTGATGCCACTGGGAGTCATCTTGGACTCCATTTATTTCCTCCTTCCCGTATGCTCTCACTCTAACCAATGAGTCATGACAATTCTTTGAGTAGCTGAATATCAATGTCAACTCTTACTCTGCAATCCATAGTCCTCAAAATATCTGAGTAGCTCCTTTCATTCAATGTGTAAATTAATACAAGTAAATTAATACAGGCACCTTTGGGGAACAACTGAGGGAATAATTATTGTGCATATATGCTATGGTGGTGTTGGTTCTTTCTCCTGGGAATCTATTCTCTCCTTAAATTAGTGGTTAATGGGACCAACACTTCTTCAGATCTGAAAACTCGACAAGAAATCATGACTTTCTATTTTTATAATAGCCCTTATTCTCCTGATCCTGCCTCCTTGATTTCTTCTAATAGTATAACTTAAGAAGTACTATTTTTACCTATTCTAGTTTTTATTTATTTTGGTTGGTTGGTTGTTATACATTATAGTTGTTGAATACCTCTAAAGCTGATAAATGAATAGAAGTTAGAACATCATTGCATTTTTAATTAGTAATGCAAGGAGAGTGAAAACTAGTCAATGATGTCACATAAAAATGTTACTTTAGGGGGTCAGAACTGTTCTGTGTATTTCCAGCATCATGGTAGCTTCTGGAGATGTGAGCATATGAGAACCATAGTTACAGATCTCTCCAAAATGTATATGTATGTGCTTGGAATCTGGCTAATATCTCTCAAAATAAGTTTCTTCCTGCTACTTTTCTTATTTATTTTTCTCTCAACCAGTTACAAAAATCAAACAACGTGTATGAATGCAAATAAGAGATTTGAAAGTCTTCCCTGAATGAGAACAGCATGCCACTCCAAGCAAGGGAAAATGTAAGCCACATGGTAAGTAAAGAAAATTTATCTTATTTCTACCAACAGGAACCACCTGTTAGTTCCCTCATTCCTTGAAAGGTCTCTTTGTGTTCTCTCATGTGTCCGATTTCAGAAATTATTTTTTTATCAGTTATACCTTTGCCTGAATTTATATCAAGAATAACTTTTTCAAATTCAGTATTTTTTGCCTGCGCAATGCCAAACAAATTTCAGTTATCATTAAACATGTGATTATTGCAAACTGTTTCTCCTGATGATTCTTTATTCCAGTTATCAGCTTACTCTGGGCTTATACTTCATGTGCTAATTTAATACATCTTACTTTTGTATGAAAGGGAAAGCTGTCTTTGTTATTTTCATTTTTTGGATCCAATCCTTCACAACTGATCTATTTCCTAACCAGCTACTTTGTCATGTTGGCAAACTGTAGTGCCTCAATAATTTTTATCTTTGCTTTTATCCTCACTGTGCTCTTTTCCAAGTATTTTTTGTTATGGTTTTTAACTTAACATTTTTGGGTATTCAGATTCATCTGGCCATCTAATGCTGACCTTTTTCTTGTTTTGTATTTAAGTACTTCTCACTCAGCTATTATTACATTTAGATTTAGGAAGAATGAAAACTCAGACTCTTAACCATATATCATGAATACAATTCGCCCTTTAACTAACCTACATAGTTTTTAAACAAAAACACAGAATTGTTGTTCAAACATTTCTTATTATGGGTTTTTCTAGATATATTAAATAAGCTGTATCAAATATCTATATAGGTTCTAATATATTACTATCAAAAAATATAGATAAAAGCTTATATTGCCATTTTCTAAAGGCTTTGTGAAATTAAAGTATATAAACTTTGTTTTCCAGTTGCCTGATCTCTATTTAGTAAACTTCAAGTGATTATATAGCATTGTATTGGAAGCTAATGAAAGTGGTTTTTATCTCTGGTTGTGCCACTAAATTACTATGACCTTGTATAAGCTACTTTATGCGCATGAACAAAATTTTGTTTTAATTAGCCAAATGACTACGGTAATATCCTATTCGTTTCATATGAAGAGAATCCAAATGTCCCTCCAAAAGAGAATGCTAGTGAAAGTTCTCTAGAAATATGCCAAAGTATTATTTACAAATAGTGTTAACAAATTTAAAAAGCCAAAGTCAGTGAGTATTCTATATTAAACTCATATTCAAATATATGTTGGTGGCTGGAGACATCTCCATTTATATAGTTTAAGTATTTTTACACAGTTGATATCAATTAAAATCTAATTTCTAACTAAGAGGACTAATAAGACAAAATACTCATTATAGTAATTAGGATTAAAAAAAGTATTGCCAAATTTATTATTCTTATTTTATCTATGCAATAATGAGTGACATATTTGACATTTGGTATCTTTCAGTCTTTATTTGAAATAAAAAGAAAATATATTTGAATCTACATTTCCACAAGGGGGGAATGGTGACTGAAGAAAAATATCTGCCTTGTTAAAAAACCAGCACTTATGTATGAATTTTAACAATAATTTAATTTTAAATTCTGATTTATTTTGAATGAAACCAATCGTAAGAAAATATCTTCACTATGGTAGACTGAGCATCAACTAGTGGCAAACTTTAACTGTAAGGTATTTACTCAATTTTGCACTTCATCGTGAGAAAGAATTTATAATACAAATAAATTAAAAAGTCACTAACGATTACATAATTGTGTGCATCTGTGTGTAAGTTTGTGTTCATGTTTTGACTGCTCTGGTTTGTTTTGGTTTATTTAGAGTAGTCAAATTGGGTAAAGTAATTATAGAATTTCTCAGTATAATGGTCGATTTTATGTGTCAACTTAATACTAAATACCAGTCTGCACGTCGCTGTAATGATACTTTTAGACGTAATTAATAGACTACATAAAGCATATTACCTTCCATAATATGGACAGGTCTCACCCAATCAGTTGAATGCCTTAAGAAAAAAGACTTAAAGATTTAAGAGAAAAAGGATTCTGTCTCCAGACTGCTTTTGGATTAGGGATTAAAACATCAACTGTTTCTCGGGTCTTCACTCTGTCAGTCTGTCCTGCAGACACATCCTGCAGATGCATTTAGGCGCGCACGCGCGCGCACACACACACACACACACACACACACACACACACACATTTCCTGCTGGTTCTGTTTTTTGGACTATCACTAATACACAGAAGTCTGCTGGGAGAAGGGAGAGATGGAGGGAGGGAGGATGAGAGAGAGAGACAGAATGAGAATGAATGATGGAGAAGCTATATTGTTGAATTGATCTATTTCTTTGTAATAAGAAATAGCCACCATTCACAACTAACTGTACAGAGGAAAAACAGTTAACAGGAGAACACAACTGATTGTAAAGTGTGTTTACAGTATTATAAACTGAAATTTTTATTTTAATAAATTTTACAGAACTAGTAATAGGCATTTAAAGAAATGTTCCAGCCAAAGTCAAAGGTATCAAAAGGAAGAGTCCAAAATATCAGAAAAGGTAAATAAATGTGAGTCACACCAGCCTTTCCTCTTCCAAAACAAATAAATGGTAAGGTAAATAAAATATCCTTATGTCATGGCAGCAGGTAAATGCTTACTATGTTTTTCTAAAAATAAATATTCTGCCCACATTGATAATTTATATTTTTGGGGTATAAACATCTGTTGTTTAATCATTGTTTTTACAGTAGAGCAAATGCAAAGCATTTTTTACCTTAATTAACTCATTAAGGGGAAAATAGCCAAAAGCATAAGGCTTTTGAGAACAATGATTTTAACCACATCACTAGGAATAGAATAGTACCTTGTTCTCTTTATAGCTGTGTTATAGCTCCCCGAGTAATTCAATTACTGTATAGCATTGAACCATATCTGCAGAGTATTAAGTGTAGTTAAGCTTTCCAGTCTCTAGAGGTCTCTGTACATCACTTTTTCACTCACTGCCATTCTTGCATCCCATCAACTTTTCTGAAACAAGCACAACTGTGTATAGACAGACTACGGCTCTCCAAAGAAATCAGACAAATTCTTCACTCATGGTTTTGCCTCACTCTCATATATTGGAAGAAAAATAACAAGAATGTAAGAACTTACAAAAAGATTCCAGAAGAAAAATAATTGCCGAATTATTTTGTTAATTTATACAAGAAAGATCTTTCCTTCTTCATGTAATTATCTCAGGTGTCCCTAGACTGAAACTGTTTCCACTACCTTAAGTGTTTCTAAAAGTATACATAGCATTTTTCTATTCTTTTAAAGACTATATACAGTATACACAGGTGAATTCAATACAATAAATACTATTTTTTTATCCTATTAGGTGCTTTAGGATGGGAAAGACAAATAAATACCACATTCTTGCATAAAATTCATCAAATGAAACATGAGTGCTGATTCCCACACTTAAAGATGACCCACTGTGTCAATGCCCTCATATCTTACTGAAATAAAATTTCATGGCATCAGAAAATAAGATTTGTGTATAAATTAGCATGTGCCACTGTGGCTGAAATCCTGAGAAACATAGGGACTCATCTTCAAAACCTAAATTTTATTTTGCTGAGTCTCATTAACATATGTCAAGTTGGCTGTCCCCTCCTCCTCCCTTGCAATCTGTTTTATAAGGAAGGCTACACCACCTTGTGTGACTTGCAAAGCAGAGCATAATCTATCACTTGGGCATGTATGCCAGCAGGAAGCAAACAGAACATTTTGATGTAGTAATAAGAAAGAATCTCAGTCCATAGAAGATTTACCAAGACTGGGACAAAGGGTTATTTTACTGGAACACACTATTCAAAACCTTTAGTATAGCATTATTTTCTATTTTGATCACATCCAACATTTATGACCAAATATTTCTTTGATTATTTAAAGCTGAGAATGTGCCAGACAGTATGTATAACGCATATATTAGCTCATTTAATACTTATAACAATGTGTAGTGTAGCAGTAACATTCATCACTCTATTTTAAAATGAGGAAACTAGGACGCCTGGGTGGCTCAGATGCTTAAGTGTCTGACTCGGTTTCTGCTCAGGTCATGATCTCACAGTTCATGAGTCTGAGCCCCAATTTGGACCACGTGCTTATGGCAGGAAGCCTGCTTGAGATTCTTTCTCTCTCAAGATGAATAAGAAAAATTTAATAGGATAAAATACTAAAAACTAAAAGTGAGGAAACTAAAGCAGTAAAAGCTAAGATATTTTCTTAAGGCTCTCTAAGTCAATAAGACATGTCACAGAAACACATATAATTTACATAACATATTCTTGTATTCAATGGAATGGCTAATGTAAATACTCAAATTATACCTCAATGTTGTTTGGATATCCCCAAAGAGATATTTACACTGAACTTTTAAACACTTTAACCTAATTTCCTTTCCTTTTGTGACATATGAGAGATTTGGAGAGAAGGAAAGGGACGCAGGGAGAAGGAGAAAGAGAAAGAGGAAGAGAAGAAGAAAGAGAGAGAGAGAATGAGAGGGAATACTTATTTAATTTTTTTTTTGGTTGCAGGAAATAATCAACATTCACAATTTAAGGTACAGAGCAAAAAAAACAGTTAAAATGTGAAAAAACTGGTAATATTTGTAAATTTGTTATATCAATATTTTATGGGCATTAGAAGTGATATCATGAGTTCTAACCAAAATGCAAATAAAAACTTCATCCCTTGCTTTTTGTGAGACATTTGGCAACTTCTCTGGTAGTCCGTTTTCAAGTCTTGTCATCTGTAAAGTGGGGAAAATGACAATACCTACTTGATGACATGGGGAGAATGAAATAAAATAAATCTTAGCAGAGTGACAGGCAGTAAAGTTAATTTTAATAATACTGTGTCGATGATGGTGGTGTTTTATATCCAGTATTCATAATTAAGCTTGCTATTAGTAGAATAAATGACTGCCACAATCTCTCACTCCTTCCTCTTCTCCTGATGTTTTGTGGATTCTCAGTAAGTGACTTCACAACTACTTTAATAAAAAGATCTCAAACAAGGAGTCTGGAACCCAGCCTCCTGCCATAGGCAACCTCCATTATGCTCTCCAGTAGCGCTTGTCTCTCATTTCTCTCCACATGTTGCTGTGACTTATTATGAACTTTAACACGTCCTTCTTGCTGATGATTACTAACCTTAAAATTAATTCTGATCCTTCTGATGCAACAAAAACTCAACAGACAAAAACAAATAAAATAATTCATCCACAAATCATTTAAGTTAGCAGTATCACTGTTCTTCCAGGTTCCAAACCCAGAAACACTCTGGAAATCATCTGACTGGTAACTCTCTTTAAGTACTACATCCAAGTCCTCATAAAAAATATGCTTTTATTTTTAATTTTTTGTTTTGCAAATCAAAACCACAACGAATTATGACCTTATACCTTTCAGAATGGTTAGAATAAAAATGGCAAGAAATAACAAGGTTGGCAAGGATGTGGAGAAAACTGAAACATGTGGTCTGCTGGTGGGAATGTGAATTGGTGCAGCCATTGTGGAAAACAGTATGGAGATCCCTCAAACCTAAAAATAGAACCACCATATGATTCAATAATTCCACTACTGGGTATTTACCCAATGAAAACAAACACTGATTCAAACAGTTATATGCACCCTCTATGTTTATTGCAGCAATATTTAGAATAGCCAAGATATGGAAGCCAAATGTCCATCAACAGATAAATAGATAAAGAAGATATGGTATACACACACACACACACACACACACACACACACACACACGTTATTCAGCTATGAAAAGGGGTGAGATCTTGCCATGGATGGACCAATAGGGTTATGCTAGGTGAAATAAGTCAGAAAGAGACAGACAAATTCCATGATTTCATTTACATATGGAATCTGATAAACAAATGAATACACAAACAAAAAGTAGACTAAGACTTGTAAATACAGAGAACAAACTGATGGTTGTCAAAAGGAGTGCGGAGGTGGATGGGCCAAATGGATGAAATAGAGTGGGAAATACAGGCTTCCAGTTATGGAATAAATAAGTCATCGAAATAAAAAGCATAGGAAATATAGTCAATTGCTTTGTAAAAGACTTGTATGGTAATATATTCATAGAGAGTAGATGACTCATTTTGTTGTACATCTGAAACAAATGTAACATTGTGCATCAACTATACTAAATTTGCTATTTTGTAATTGCAATATCTTATTTTATTTCATTTTCTCCACAGTAGCAACACTAACCACATGCAGTTCATTATCCCTTCACACATACTCATTGAAACAGAGCCTTAATTTTTTAACATTATTAATTAAAACACTAGTATCTAATCAATTACTTATAGGTATTGAAAGTTATAAGGAAAAATACCATGTAAAATTTTAGTCCTTAGATACAAGGAGTTTAAAATCTAATAAAGAGACAAATAATACAAATATACTAAACTACAAATAGAACTGAATCTCTCAAAACAACAACAAAAAGAATGAACAAAGATAAGAAATAAGAGTTACTAAGTGGAAGCTCACTCTAATTAAATCTGATGCAATTAGCAAAGGGTTTGATATTGGCCTTGAACTATAGGTAGAATTTACATGGGTATAATATTCAAATACTTTTCTGGAAAAGAATGTTATATGTACTAAGACATGGTAGAAAAATCAGTCCCCTGCCCCAGGCTGTTTATCTATGCAATAGTATCTTTACCATTCTATTTTTGAGCAGATTTGAAAGCAGAGAAACTTCTGGATAACTTTTCAATAAGGTTTAATGAATTGTTTTGATATACTTAGATGAAATTTATTAGAAAAACAAAAGATCATACTAATACTTATAAAATGAGGTTCCACCCACATTTAAAAGAAGTTGATCATGAACACAGTTCCTAAAAAGTGTATTTGAGGAGAGATGGGGTTTCTTTAACAATTTAGAAGTTATAAAAAGGAAAATATAATCTGTCTAAAAATTGCTGCAGAGTTGTCATAACATGAGTGTTGATGCCATATTTACATATTTACAGTATAAGGAAACATTGAGACAGATTTCATCCAATATCTGCATAAATTTTTCTGAAAATGTGCTAACATTTTAAGAAGAATAAAATCCCATGAAACAGGATTCTATTTACTTATTTTATTTATGTATCTTTTCGTAGAAATGAACTCCACCACTGTCATTCCTATAGAGCCAGGATTTGAGAACCTGTATATGACGTTCACACATCATTCTGTTCTAATACTTGTCCATTATCTGACACCACAAGGTATCTGAAATATCTCTGGCCTAATTTGAACAAAATATACTTAATGGTCTCCACAAATGCTTTAAAATTTTTGTATTTTACCACCATTGAAAGGTATTTAAATATATGGCAATCAATCCTCAGTAAGATCTCGTTTCTACTATATTAGTCCTTATTTGTTTGACCTTGTTTATGTTCTTACTCCTCCATCCTTTGAAATTTAATCTTTAAATAACCCACTTAAACATCTCTGGTATTAGTATTTTTCCCAGATTATATGATTTTCTGTTCAGGCAAATTGGATTTCCAATGATATTATTAATCTTTCTACAATTTCCCAGACTTTTGGCTCTCATTTCTTTCTTTAATTTATAAACCTTGCATTTGTCTATGCCCTTGATATATTAAAACAGATGGAGTTTCTACCCTACATCATGAGCATTACTAAGGAAATGCAAGAGGCAGTTAGCTGTAACCTTGCAATCTTTCTAAATGTATACCTACAAAGAAATTTAAATACAATTTCTTCAGTTCACTACAGAAAATATATGATTTGAAAAGACTAATTAGCTACATCAACCACCTCACCCACACACATGCATAAATTATGCTAGTGAAATTTCCCAGAGTTTTAAATTTCTAACAAAAGAACAGGAGGGGGTAGGGAAGAGCTTAGTAAGTGGGTAAATGATAGATATTTAGATAGACAACTATAGATAAAATGAACTTGATTTACATTTAAGTTTAGCTTCTTTTTCTCTGTATTCACCCCATTTTCTTCTGTGTTTGCAATTACAGATATTTTCAAAAATAGCTTTCACTTTATTTCCAGTTGTGACATATGTAGTTGATGATGTTTGAACACAACACACATCAGTGTTCCACAGATTTTTAAAAGTACCTGTTCTCAGTTATCACAAGAAATAAGAAAATGAAAAAAAATAATGTCTAGACATTTGTGTATTTTGAGATTTTAAAGCAATTTTTACCAATTTTAGGAATTAATTTTATAAATATGTAAGACAGATTTAGCCATTTCAAAATCTCCATAATTGTTTCATTATAACCAATTTCACAGTATTTATATTTTTTCTTTTAGAAGGTAGAACTTTTATATGAAATCAACATATTGCTGAAATATTCAGGGTTTTTTAAATTTGTGTTTTAAACTTCTCAAGAATTACTTTTTCCCTACCCTTAATAACTTTAGGTGCAGAAATACAGCATTTTCTGAACCCCCAATCCAGCTTCTTACAGGGAAGGGCAGAGTCATTTTTAAGCTTTCGCCAACTCATTTTTTCTTTTTTTTTTTTAACGTTTTATTTATTTTTGATACAGAGAGAGACAGAGCATGAGAGCGGGGAAGGACAGAGAGAAGGAGACACAGAACCGGAAGACAGGCTCCAGGCTCTGAGCTAGCTGTCAGCACAGAGCCTGACACAGGGCTCAAACCCATGAACCCTGAGATCTGACCTGAGCCGAAGTTGGAGGCTTAACCGACTGAGCCACCCAGGCGCCCCAGCCAACTCATTTTTTCTTAATGGAAAGGAAGGAGGCTGGCTCATCATATATTTTCAGTTTGGTATGCCAATACATATTAAGGTTAAAAACGAGTGTATGTTTGCAAAGGCAATGGTGGCTTGGGGTGGATATTGTAAATTAACTTATTTACATACTCAAGTTATCACCTTTCCCAGTTGTGGCATTCTTAGTTGATGACGTTAGAACATGACACACACCAGTGTTCACAGATATTGAAAAGCACCCTGTCCTGAATTATCACACTAAAATAGAGAACTAAAGGACACACTGTCATATAGTTTTCACAATTAAGAAATTTTGGTTCATGTGAATTTTTTGATCTTGTATGCCATAAAGGAAGCTCAAGCTCTAGCCTCATAGGTAGCATTATCTCAATGGATCACCACAGACTGTTGTGTGGTCCAGATTGCAAGTACAGGACATTTTCACATTGGGCTCCTGAAGTATGAGTCAGGCTAAACTTCCAGTTGTCTAAATGACTTGTGCTGGTCAATGCTGTAGCCACCAACCACACTGAGACTCTCCAATGTGGCAAGCCCACACTGGGACATACTGTAAGTGTAAAATACACAACAGAAGTTGAAGACAGTACCAAAACAGAAATAGAATGTAAAATGTACCAGTAATCATTTTATATTGATTAAACAGTGAAATAACACATATTATATATATAAACTCAAGTAAAATTATTAAAATTAATTTCATGTTTCTTTTTACTTTATTGTTTGGCTGCTAGAAAATTTGAAATTACATATGTGGCTCACTTTTAGGGCTGTGATTCTATTTCAACTGAACAATGATGCTCTAGACTACAAGCCCTTTAAAGAAGGGGCCCACTCCTGTCTTGTTTTAAATGACAGTATCTAATATGAATGATCAATAAATGTGTTGAAAGCATTATTAGTGAATGTCAAACAAGCCTTACAAGCAGGGTACCCTCTTGCTTGAACATTGCTGGAGACATCCTGAAAACCCTTTGTTCTCTTTTTCCTCTGCCTTTTTATTCCAAACTAACTATTATCCTTCTGTGTCCTTTTAGCATTAACCAGGTTTTGATTAATACTTCACTGTTATCCACTTTCAGATATGTTAATACATAAATGCTCCCTTACTTTAAGCTCTAGTCCCTTGAATGGCTTAAGTCTCCTTAATCTCTTATTCAATTAATTGCATTTTCTTCCTTAGAGTGATATGTTTGGGTAGTCTTCGTCAACTCAGCATCATCCATAGCCTCTTCAAAGGAAAAAGAACTACATTTCCCAGAATCTCTTTTTCTGTATAGTTCCAGATTCCAGGTCGGAATCTGTCAACAAGAGACACTTTCTCGAGATTTATAAGGCAGAAAAGGCTTAGATGATTGTTTTCCCAAGTCAGTTAAAGGATGATAAATGAGCAGAAGGAAGTTCAAAGCTTCTTGTAAGTAAACTTCTCTTTAAGAAAAATAAATAAAACTTCAAATACAAAATTAATAGGGCCACTCGCACAGCAGGGCCCATGACAGGAAAAGAGCCCTGAAGTTCAAACCGTATTAGCTTCACTGTGAACCCGCCCCGCACCAACTACCCCTGTCAGAGTACTGATGGAGGAGCTCCTTGGTCACTGGGTATATTTCTTTTTATTTGCCTTCATTTTTAAATGAGGTTAAACTCTTTCCAGATATTACATATGTAATAATATAAGTAAGAGCTCAACTTACTATACACATTGTATGTATTATATATTCCTAATATACAGGAACACACTTTTTCACATGCTGGTAAAATGAAAACTGATGAAAAAAAATTGCCATGAAATGCTTCACTTTGTATATCCAACTGCCAGAAGTGGCGTCCACAAAATTCTGATCACTATCCTGTGGATACGGATGAAATGTGTGCTCTTAATACTCTGCTGTCCTCTGGATTCCATCTTACCTTGTTATGTAAGAGCACTGCCCCAGTGACTCATATTTCTTTTTTACCTCTCTATGGATAATATCCATAAATGTTCAGACACGTCATTATTATTTCTCTTCTACATTAAGAAAAATATCCCTTCACATCACTTTTTCCTTTCCTTATACGTCAACTTCCTATGAAGTGTCACATATACTGTCTCTATTGGACTTGTTCTTCTCCTATTTTCTTTTGAGACCATTCTAATAGCTTCTATTAGCCATATGTTCACCAAAATTCATGTGTGTGTGTGTGTGTGTGTGTGTGTGTGTGTGTGTGACTTGTTTACAAGTCATCAGGGACTATCAATGTTGCTAAGCCTAACAAAACTTTATTTTCTGTCACCAACCGATTTGATGTGTATATATTATTTCATTCCAGAGATTTCTCCATTCTTCTTTAAAACTTCCTTGATTTAACTCTTTTTGACTACTTCTAATCACACTACTGTCCTTAATTTCTCCAACATCACCAGTCATTCCTTTTGCTCTCTAGTCTTTCCTACTAGTTAATACTGGAATATTTAAGGACTCAATTCTTATACACAGATCCTCTCTCTCTTTATTTTTTCTATATATACACTGTCTTCTTGAGTGATCTCATCCAGCTCCAGGACATTGAATAGCATTTCTATGCAGATAACTTCAAAATTTATAACTCTAACACACCTTTTTTCCCTGAATTCCAGAAATATGTATATATATAAAATTTAAACATATATGTACATATATACCAATGTGTACACCTACATACCCTCAAAGTTAAGTAACAGGCCAATTAAACTTAATATATTCAAAACTGAACTTCTCACCTTTATCAGATGCAACCTGATTGTACTGCCTTTCCTGTCACACAAATGCAATTTCATTTTTCTAGTTCATCAGGACAAAATTCTTAAATTCATCTTTGGTACTTCTGTTTTTTCATATTTCACATCAAATATATCAGCAAATCTTTTAAAACTAACAAGAATCCAACCACAACTCATCATATCTACACTAAAATCTAACATCATCTCACCTGGTTTATTGCACTATCTTAAAGCATTATTTTAGTTGGTCTAAAGTCTACCTATATCACAGTGTTCACAACCCGTAAAGATTCAGGTAGTATATAATTTAGTGCATGTCATAATTTAGTACATGCTAAACACTTGTTAACATCTTCCTATATGACTTAAAGCCAAACGATCTGCAAGACTCTAAAAAGCTTTTGAAAATTGGATCCCAGTTAACCTTTTTTTACTTCAATTTCTATTATTTTCTATTTCTTTATGTTTTCCTAATCACAGGCATCATCTTCTGGAACTGAATGGGCATGCCTCTGCCTGGAAGGCTCCCTTGGAGATCTGCAGGTTCCATTTGACACATACTGTCATGAATAACCACTTTTTACAGTCAGACCTCCTTAAAAGTGTATGCCTCTGTTGCTTTACTGAGACTCAGAATTTAAATTCCTTCAAAGCTGTGACATAAGAACTTAAGTGAACTAATAAAATGCTGTTTTAAGTGTTATTTGAAGGGGCACCTGGGTGGCTCAGTCGGTTAAGCCTCCGACTTCGGCTCAGGTCAGATCTCACGTTTGTGGGTTCGAGCCCCGCGTCAGGCTCTGTGCTGACAGCTAGCTCGGAGCCTGAAGCCTGCTTCCAGTTCTGTGTCTCCTTCTCTCCCTGACCCTCCCTCTCTCATGCTCTGTCTCTCCTGTATCAAAAATTAATAAAAAACATTAAAAAAAATTTTAAGTGTTATTTGAAGCTTGGGGTTTTATAAAATTAGAATTCAAGGAGAAGAGTTGAAATAACAAAACTCTGTAAATTTCACCTTTCACCAATATTGGTGGTAATGAAATTTTAATGTTAGAGGCTCAATGTATGGGGGGAAGGAAAGCATGTAGATTAATAATTGATGGGCATAATTTTGTTTTCCAAATACCCTTTCTATCGTTACTGTATAATCCTGGGAAATTTCCGCAACTGTCAGATCAGTTGCCAGAATCCCAGAGTTTAGAGGAGAAAATCTCTTTCTCCCCTTACTCATACGTCAACCCTTTTTTTATAAAAATAATGTTAATAAATGACTAGCACTAAACAAAGCAAAATAAACAAACATAAAAAAACAACAAACACACAAATGAGAAAGGCCATGACAATAACAGATCAATAAAGGCCAAGAACAACTGACTAGTACAAGCCTCGAGGACTGTTAATACTATGCTTTCTGAGGTTTATTCTTACCAGCAGCGTAAAGTGCACATGTGCGAATAATGAGACATATTCAGTCAAACTGAGACACAGTGTGAATAATTCTTAGGTTGGAAAGAAAGGCCACTTGAAAATATTTTTGACTACACAAATTAGTTGAGGCTTGAAGCTTGTAGGAAAATAATGGTATAATTTTCTCATAAGTATAGCTAATAAAAGAAGGATTAAGAAATACAAATGGCACCATAAGCTTAGCAGATCTCCATATAAATTAACTGATTCATGGGTAGAATTTCAGAATAAAGCATGGAATAATTATTCTGATTCACATTCTCATGTTGCTTGTTGAAGGTAGGGATGGGAGTGCTTGCTCAATGCAAGCATACATTAATAGAGATGTTAAGAAAAACTCTAATTTCCCTCAAGATGGAAGGACTCTGACATTATGTAATCAAAATAAAATCTGGTTTGTGATGAATAACCCAGAGTTTTATGCAGAGAATTCTTAATTACACTTCATAAAGCTTTTGTATAAAACACAGTACATGTTTTATAAAAATCTGGAAATGCAACCATATCATAAATTTATTAAACCCTAGATTTTTTGAATGTCTATTTATTTATTTTTGAGAGACATAGAGAGACAGAGTGTGAGTGGAGGAGGGTAGAGAAAGAGGGAGACACAGAATCCAAAGCAGGCTCCCGGTTCTGAGCTGTCAGCACAGAGCCCGCTGTCAGCACAGAGCCCGACATGGGGTTCGAACTCATGAACTGTGAGATCATGACCTGAACCGAAGTTGGTTGGTCAACTGACTAAGCCATCCAGGTGGCCCTAAAACCCTAGATTCTTAAGAATGAAAAGAGAATTGAGATGGCAAACACTGTATTTTATTTTATCTGGGCATATTACTTATTCAGTTGATACATGTTTTATTCTTCAGTAAGTAAATATGCACATATAGCAGAAGTAAATAATTTAACCTTTATATACTATCAGATTCATGTTCCACATTATTCCCCCCCATTTTCACTTTATCTTTCACTATATTTTTATGATTGGAATCATTAACATATACTTTATTTAAGATACTGCCAGGTGTAGGACAGCTGAGATCAGACATAAACAAAGGAATAGTTTATTGTTCCCCAGTGCTTATTAACACAAAAACATAATAATGTATATTATTCACACCATTCCCTAACTTATGCTTCTTAAAATAAAAAATTAAGATGAGAATGCGTTTTCCTTGGGACAATATGAGGTATCAAATTCATTTTGGAGGAAAAATAAGGGTCAGGAAAACCCTATTGTGTATATATGGATATATATGTGTGTATATATATCCATATATACATATATAATTTTTATTTTGAGAGAGAGTACAAATGCATGAGTGTGAGCAGGGAAAGGGCAGAGAGAGAGAGAGAGAGAGAGAGAGAGAGAGAATCCTAAGCAGGCTCCACCTGTCAAAAACAGACATGTGGCTTGATCTCATGGACCAGGAGATATCATGACTTGAGCTGAAATTAGGACCCAGACACTTAACTAACTAAGCCGTCCTAGTGTCCCAAACCCTATTATTTTTAAAAAGCAAATATCTAAAGTTAAAATAGAAGTAATTATAAGGAACTTTTTTTTGAGTATTCATCCAGTCTAATTATTTGTTTATTATGGATACTGTTTTTGAAACTGGACACCTAAATTTACAAAAGACATTGCTCATAAGGCTACTTGTAGACTCAGAGTTTAGGGAAGGTTTTACTTTTCATGTTTGACCTAATCATAATTAGTGCTTGCTAAGCAAGTCAAGAGCAATAGTCTATTACATAAAAATAATGTCAAATTGCTTGCAGTGAAAGATACATAGTCACAAGCAAAGGAAATATATATTCTGTGCTTTTTCAATGTTTCAGATCTATACAGGGGACTATGGAAGCAGGTAAAGTATAAAGCTAAAGACTTAGCACTGCATTAATATAGAACACTAAATAATCATGGAGATCTAAAAATATGGGACAAATACTGTAAGCCGGTAAGATATTTCTGAACACTCATGCTACCTGTTTGAATTAGAATTTTAATTGAATTAGCATTATCACACAGTATACAGCCAAAGTTTTACAATTTTTATTAAATCTAAACAGCAAAATATTACTAAGTATCTATTATAGGCAAAGTTTTTATTAGTCAGTGACTCTGAATCAATTTATGCCCTTGTTGGTTTATTCCCTAATGATTAGTCATGTGTATAGTCATGAAATTCAGATTGAAAAACAGCAACAGGAAAAATAGCAAACAGGTGTTTATGAAAGTATAAGGGAGAAATTCATTTTAACTGAAGTTCTACAAAGATTTTATCTGGAATCACAGCCAATCTAGGTTTTGGCCCAACAGGGAAAAATCTTGAAAACCCAGCATGTTAGGATGATCAGGCTTTCTTCTGTCCACAGATAGGACACAATAAAGATTTGTTTGGGTTTCTTATATTGCTTTAAATGTGTGAAGATAGAGGCAATGTGGAAAATGATTCAGAAAGACAAAATAGAAAGTGGATAGTTAAATCAGGAGATAATTAGGATTAAACTTGAAGCATTGCATTACATATGGAAAGGAAGAAAGCAATTTGAGTTTCTCATTAGTCTAGTTAGTCTTTTATTTTTCTCCTGCTGTATGTATATATAACTTGATTATTAAACAATCACCACTGATACCCTTTCTCACATGAATGCTGATGACTATCAAGGCTACATATCTGCTCTAAGCCTCATTATTCCATTCCAGACAGAACTGTATGTTGGGTAGCCCTATATAAAATCCAATAGGCCAAAGAATCCTTCAGATGGCCAAAATTTACATCATCGTGTTTCTCAGAATTTTACTTCCTTATTACCTGCATTTTATTTTTCAAAGAGATACAAAATTTCCCTTTTCTCTGTATAATGATCTATCTAACCAGTCAAAAGCTGAATATCATAAATCATAACTCCATCATATTCACATCTTTAAAAATGATCATTAGTGTTAAAATTAGGTTATTAAATTGTTCACAGAGAGAAAAAAATAGTAGCATCATCTCCAAGTAAGTTCCTTAGCCAAGTATAAACAAAGAAACCAATTATGATTAATTTCTAATTCCTATTTCATAGTCTGATGCAACATATTTATAACTTTTGCTTTATTAACTAAGCTTTATTGAGAATCACACTGCTAGAATTCCTAGTCATTAGCAGACAGTGTACCTATTTTGATGAACAAGCAATAAAAAATGAATACCAAGAAGCAAAGAAAAAAAATAGTATAATTGAAAAGAAAATAACAAGGAGATATCAATGGTGATACCACGTTCACGTTCGGCTTTCAGTTTATCCAAGACCCAGGCATACTTGAAGGAGCCCTTTCCCATCTCAGCAGCCTCCTTCTCAAATTTTTTGATAGTTCTTTTGTCGATCCCACCACATTTGTAGATGAGATGTCCGGTAGTGGTAGACTTGCCGGAATCTACATGTCCAATGACGACGATGTTGATGTGAGTCTTTTCCTTTCCCATTTTGTTTTAGGTTTAGTGGTGGTTTTAACGACACCTGTGCTCTGGTGGCAAACCCGTTGTGAAAATTTGAGACCAGTAAGTATTATGTGACCATACTGAAGCCCCGGGACACAGAGACTTCATCAAAAATATGATTACAGGCACATCTCAGGCTGACTGTGCTGTCCTGATTGTTGCTGCTGTTGCTGGCGAATTTGAAGCTGGTATCACCAAGAATGGGCAGACCCGTGAGCATGCCCTTCTGGCTTACACACTGGGTGTAAAACAACTTATTGTTGATGTTAACAAAATGGATTCTACTGAGCCACCTTACAGCCAGAAGGATACGAGGAAATCATTAAGGAAGTCAGCACCTACATTAAGAAAATTAGCTATAACCCTGACACAGTAGCATTTGTGCCAATTTCTGGTTGGAATGGTGACAACATGCTGGAGCCAAGTGCTAACATGCCTTGGTTCAAAGGATGGAAAGTAACCCGTAAAGATGGCAATGCCAGTGGAACCACACTGCTTGAAGCTCTGGATTGAATTCTGCCACCAACTCATCCAACTGACAAGCCTTTGTGTCTCCCCCTCCAGGATGTCTACAAAATTGGCGGTATTGGTATCGTCCCAGTGGGTCGAGTGGAGACTGGTGTTCTCAAACCTGGCATGGTGGTCACTTTTGCTCCAGTCAACGTTACAACTAAAGTAAAATCTGTTGAAATGCACCATGAAGCTTTGAGCAATGTGGGCTTCAAAGTCAAGAACGTATCTGTCAAAAATGTTCGTCGAGGCAATGTGGCTGGTGATAGCAAAAATGACCCACCGATGGAAGCAGCTGGCTTCACAGCTCAGGTGATTATCCTGAACCATCCAGGCCAAATCAGTGCTGGCTATGCACCTGTGCTGACTGTCACACCGCCCACTTCACCTGCAAGTTCGCTGAGCTGAAGGAGAAGATTGACCGTCGTTCTGGGAAAAAGCTAGAAGATGGTCCCAAGTTCCTGAAATCTGGTGACGCTGCCATTGTTGATATGGTTCCTGGCAAGCCCATGTGTGTTGAGAGCTTCTCTGACTATCCTCCTTAGGGTCGCTTTGCTGTTCGTGACATGAGACAGACGGTTGCTGTGGGTGTCATCAAAGCAGTGGACAAGAAGGCAGCTGGAGCTGGCAAGGTCACCAAGTCTGCCCAGAAAGCTCAGAAGGCTAAATGAATATTATCCCCAATACTTGCCACCCCAGTCTTAATCAGAGGTGGAGGAGCGGTCTCAGAACTGTTTGTGTCAATTGGCCATTTAAGTTTAATAGTAAAAGACTGGTTAATGATAACAATGCATCGTAAAACCTTCAGAAGGAAAGGAGAGTGTTTTGTGGACCATTTGTTTTGTGTGTGTGTGTGGCAGTTTTAAGTTATTAGTTTTTAAAATCAGTACTTTTTAATGGAAACAACTTGACCAAAAATCTGCCACAGAATTTTGAGGCCCATTAAAACAAAAGTTTAATGAGAAAAATAAAAAATAAAAAAATAAAACTCTATCTCAGCCAGGCAACAGCAGCCATGAAATCATGGGCTGAATGTGTGTGTGTGTGTGTGTGTGTGCGCGCGCGCGCGT
>NC_043700.1:83748866-83768097 GCF_006229205.1 Suricata suricatta | reverse complement strand
TGGAGGAGCGGTCTCAGAACTGTTTGTGTCAATTGGCCATTTAAGTTTAATAGTAAAAGACTGGTTAATGATAACAATGCATCGTAAAACCTTCAGAGGGAAAGGAGAGTGTTTTGTGGACCATTTGTTTTGTGTGTGTGTGTGTGTGGCAGTTTTAAGTTATTAGTTTTTAAAATCAGTACTTTTTAATGGAAACAACTTGACCAAAAATCTGTCACAGAATTTTGAGACCCATTAAAACAAAAGTTTAATGAGAAAAAAAAAAAGAAAATAACAAAAAAAAGTGCCTCATTTGCCACATAGATTATTGACTACTTTTGATTCTTGTTATAGAAACACAATGTATAGGGGTGTCTGTGTGGCTCAGTTGGTTAAGTGGCCAACTTCGGCTCAGGTCACGAGCTCAAGTTTGTGAGTTTGAGCCCCGCATCGAGCTCTGTACTGACAGCTCAGAGCCTGGGCTGGAGCCTGCTTCTGATTCTGTGTCTCCCTCTATATCTGACCCTCCCCCATTTCTCTCTGTCTCAGTAATAAATAAAGCATTAAAAAAAACTAAAAAACAGAAACACAGCTTATATAAATTTGACATATGCTAAATAATAGTGAAGGGAATCATCAAAACAAAAAGGCAACCTATTGAATGGGAGAAGATATTTATAAATCATACATCTGATATGGGATTAATACCCAAATTATAAAGAACTTATGCAAACCTAATATCATAAAGTAAACTAACAACCTGATTAAAAAGTGGGAAGAGAACTTGAATAGATATTTTTCCAATGAAGACATCCAGATGGCCAATAGGCATGAGAAGATGCTCAACATCATTCATCGTCAGGGAATAGAAATCAAAACCACAATGAGATACCACCTCACACCTGACAGATCGAGCATTCACAAAAACACAGAAAATAACAAGTTTGATGAGGGTATAGAGAAAAGGGAACCTTCCTACACTGTTTCTGAGAATGTAAACTGGTACAGCCACTATGGAAAACAGCATAGAAGGTCCTCCAAAAATTAAAAATAGATCTACCATTTGTTCCAGCAATTTCACTTCTGGGTAGTTATCCAAAGAAAACAAAAACACCTTTTCAAAGAGATATATTCACCCCCATGTTGATTGCTGCATTGTTTGCAATAGCTAAAGTATGAGATTAACCTAAGTGTCCACTGATAGATGAATAGATAAAGATGTGGAATATACATACAATGGAGTTATTACTCAAGAATGAATTATTGATACCTGTGACAACATGGATGTACCTAGAGTGCACTATGTTAAGTGAAATAGTGAGCCAGAGAAAGACAAATACCATATGATGTCACTTATATGTGGAAACAAAACAAAACAAATGAACAAAGTAAACTAGAACAGACATCATTGATACAAGAAAGAAACTACTGGTTACCAAAAGAGAGAGAGATTGGGAGGTGGGCAAAATAGGTGACGGGGATTAAGAGGTGTCCTAGACTCTGGGTCTAAAGTGCTTTCTTGTCCAGCAAGCCAACAATGGGCACAGAATTAAAATGAGAGAGATGGTTAATGTCCGGGAGAAGACAAGAGCCCCGAAGAAGGGTCCTTGCTCTGTATTTATTAAGATCAGAAGGCTTACAGGTGTGATGGACATGCACAGAGACAATGAATCTGTGTATATTAACTCATGGGCAGGAGGGAAAGGGGATTTTGGAGATCTACAGTGTTAGAGGTTTGGGTTAATATAAAACAAAATCCTGGCACAGGACAGATGGGTGTTACTGTCACCAAGTCTGTTTATTTTAGCTAGCCTAGGGGATAGGACAGACAGAGCATGCACCCTCAGGGGTCACAGGCATCTTTCTTTTGCTAATTAGCTCAGCTCTGGGCAACTTCACTACTGCAGCCTCTAGCCCTATTTACCTATTTACCTAATTTGGTCCTTCCTTCCTGTGGAAGCCTCTTTCTGTTACAGAACTAAATTGGGGGGTGTATTTGCTCCAAATGCCTAATCTTGTTTACCTCATATACCTTTGTACTGGGGCCTTGGCCCTGCTTTCTCTATACTCATTTATTTAATCTTGTTTACCTAAACTTGGGTGTGAGAATCCTATGGCTTTGTAATTCTTTTTGCCTTCTTAACCTTTCAGTGCAGGCTCAGGGAATTCCTAAGCTCATTCCCCACAAAGAGGTGTATATGCATCCAGTTATAAAATAAATAAGTGATGGGAATATAATATACAGTATAGGGAATACAATCAACATTATAAAAACTTTGTATGGTGACATGGTAACTAGACATCATGGGGACCACTTCGTAATGTCTCAAAAACATTGAATCACAATGATATGCACCAGAAATAACAGAATATTGTATATCAATTACACTTCCATAAAAATAAGAAAAAATGTAAAAAATCTTAAAAACATCATAAATAATTATTAGCAGGAGCCCAGGTTTAATTCATAAAGGCCTGCTATTCAAACTACATAAGGAAATAATTCTTGCCCTTTCATCTTTGTGCCCATTCAAGCTAAAGCCAGAAATGTGGCCTGGCCGTCCTGCTCTCGTTCTCTCTCTCAAAATAAAGAAATAAACATAAATAAATCAATAAATAGGCTTTTACGTAGAGAGAAAAATGGATCTAGTTTCTATCACAACTTTTATAGATAATGCATTCTATAAGCATGTAAGAATCAAAAGTGAAAAAGCTGGAAAAAAATTCAGTATTAAAAATAAAAATGTATTTATCTAATTCCAACACTCACATTTCAACATTTCTGAAATCAGTGTACATCTTGGATTCTTTACTTTGAATTCACCACAGTACTTTCTTTATGAGATTCTTTTTTTTTTTTTTTTTTAATGACCCAGGGCTCATCACAAGTGCACTCTTTAATTCGCATCACCTATTTCATCCATCTCCCTACCCACTTCCCCTGTGGTACCCATCTGTTTGTTCTGATGGTTAAGATGATTTGTATCACTTTCTCTCTCTTTCTTTTTTCCCTTTTTTTCTCATTTGTTTTTTTTTTCTTATATTACGAGATACTTTTTAAATGATGATGCATTTTACAACTCATGGTGTCTTAAAAATCTAGAAAACAGAATATTAGAAATTCCCTAGAGCGCCTGGGTAGCTCAGTTGGTTAAGTGTTGACATCAACCCACATGATCCCACGGTCTATGAGTTCCAGCTCTGCCTTGGGCTCTGTGCTGACAGCTCAGAGCCTGGTGTCTGCTTCGGTTTCTGTGTGTGTGTCTCTCCCTGTCCCTCCTCCACTTGTGCTCTGTCTCTGTCTCTCTCTCAAAAATAAACATAAAAAAATGTTTATTCCCTAAATAAATCTTGCCCTTTTAACAATATTCTTGAAATACTTCTATTATTTTATATATGTACTTAATTTATTATTTTCTTTCTCAATGGAACACAAACTAGCTTAAGAACAATGAATACAGTGAATCTTAAGATTCATCACCTGAAGCATGATAATCATTTTTAACTTTGCCTCAAAGAAATTCAGTTTATTAGATGTAAGCTTCTTATCACTTTCCCATTTTCCACTCATTTTATGAGTAATAAACATAAAATGCAATGAAATATTCAAATAATTGTACAAACCCCGCTGTATAAAGATAGCTGGCAGCAGTAGTATCATTTCATGATTCCGAATCATCATTCATCTGCTAGAATATAATCATCACCATTTAGTGTAAAAATAATAAAGGGTGTCTATATTTAATTTATGAATATGCCTGCTGTATAAAATTTAGCATATTGAAATGAACGTCAATGCATACAATTTTATTCCAATTCAACATGTTAACCCATTGGTTAAAGGTTTCATTGTTAAATGGTAAATATATACTAGCCTTTTGATTGGAATATTTATTATCCAACCCGCTCCTTTGTTCAAGTGCCATGTGATGATTTACTAATATTTTTGTATGCACAGAACACTTTGATTTGAGGTTATTAGAAGCATATGTACATAGAAAATATTTAGCGTGGAACAGCACAGACACCAACTGTGTGCATCACCCTGTCTGCCAGCTGAGAATCAGCTAATATTTTTGTCTCACTCATAGGTTGAGACCCAATCCCCACATGACAGAATCCGGAGGGAGAGCCTTCAGGAGGTGCCCTTATGGATGCAGTCAGTGCCCTTCTGTAAGGGAGACCAGCAAGCTCCTGGCTACGTGCGGGTACAGCAAAAAGATACTCATCTATGCATCCAGCACTGGACCTCCTCACCCGACGCAGAATCAGCCAGTACCTTGATCTTGAACTCACTAGCCTCCAGAACTATGAGAACTAAATTTCTGTTGCTTATAAGCCACCCAGTCTATGACTGTTTTTGTTATTATAGTAGTTTAAACAAAGCATGATATTATGCATGTGGTTTTTTCCTTCAGAAATTAATTCACTTCTACTGTGTGAGCCTAAGTATAATTCCTTTCTAGTTGCAAAATGAATTTAATACAGTTTCCATATGATAGACATTACAAAGAAACAGATATTGAGAAATTATGTGACTTTGTGACTATCACAATTATCCAAAAACCAAGCAGACATGAAAACTAAATCTAATGAATTCAAGCCTAGTGCTCTTTCCATCGGTCTAAGAAAAGTAGTAGTTTAGTAGTAGCAATTATTTTCTAGGATTATGAATACTTAGATTTCTAATACATAGAATTCTCTCTATATATGAAAACCCATACTAACTATGAAATGTTAAAGAGTGCAGTGGTTGACTTTTTAGACTCTGAAGTCAGAATCCCTGGGTTTCAAATCCTCTCAATGCTACTTCCTGTCTAGTATGTATGATCTAGGTTAAATCTTTATCAAGGCCTCCTTTTTCTCATCTGCTAAGT
The DNA here is from genome assembly GCF_006229205.1 of Suricata suricatta. Classification (NCBI taxonomy): domain Eukaryota; kingdom Metazoa; phylum Chordata; class Mammalia; order Carnivora; family Herpestidae; genus Suricata; species Suricata suricatta. The sequence continues at coordinate 83,763,241 of NC_043700.1, read as the reverse complement.
CAGAGTAGTCATTTCACCTAATAGGGCTCTTATAAAAACAAGAAATGAGAAGCAGTTAGAAAAAGTGTCCTTCACATAGAAATTGTCAGCTACTATGGATTATGATTATCTTTAAAAGTGGAAGAGTGCGTAAGCATTGAATATAGGATCTCAATTGGTGAAATGTGTAATCAGAAAACTGGATTAGAATATTGGTTTTGCCAATTCTTAGCAATATAAACTTGAACCATTATTTTGCCTCTTAGGGTGTGGTTTTCCTTTTCTCTAAAATCAGCAAAACCATGTTTGTCCTGCCACAACACTGGATTATTTTGGACATCAAACAAGTTAAGAATTGTGACCGCATATGTAAACTATAAAGACATAAAGTAAGAAACAAAAAGAAAACTGGAGAGCCACTGTAGCAATATATTACTTCTAAGCAACCTAATGTGACCTACAAGTAATTTTTGAGGAGCTGAAAATTTGAAATTGCGTTGTAAAATCTTTACTCCATTTATCTAACTTAACATCCATATATTCCATTAACATCAATGCCAAGAATTTTTTAAACACAAAGAGAAATACATGCAACCAGATTATTTTGCAAAGTAAACACAATTTTTTAATGCTTATTTATTTTTGAGAGAGAGTGCATGCTAGCGTGCATGCATGAGTAGGGGAGGGGGAGAGAGAAGCAGACTCTGCGCTATCAGCAGCAAGCCTGATGTGGGACTTGAATTCATAAAGCTTGAGACATGACCTGGGCAAGAGTCAGACATTCAACCAACTGAGCACCCAGATGCCCTAAAACACAATTTTATTTTTGTGTCTCCACACCCTCCCTCCAAGTCCTTAAAGTATGTGCAGTCTGGAGAGCGACAGCCTGTCTCTGAATGAAAATCATGACAGAGCCATGGCTTTCCCCTCATTCTTGGTAATAATCGCTCCTATAGTAAGCCACATTTCAATGTCAATTTTGCAATTAGAATGAACAAGGCCAGATATAAGTTAAAACTTAGAGATAATATTTTTCCTCTTCCCTAGCTTACACCCACTTCAAACTAGTTTTGCCACGAAGAGAGAAATGGTCTTTCTTTCCATTCTCTCCTTTTTCATGATTTCCTTAATTGCTTTTCATTGTCGTTCAGCTGACTCTTCACTCCACGTCAGAAGCAGGAGGAGGGCTGATAGTGCTAGGGTTCTTTCTTGGCTGAATAGGCTGGCTGATCATCTCAAGTTTGGCCTAACAGATGCTTAGGATAGATTTCTCCTGAGTGGTACCTGCTGGGGGCTTTTCTCCCGAGCTTTCTTGGCCAGACAGGTTGTATTGCTATCTTTAGTGGTAAACTCATGACTTTTTCTTTAGCTCCTCTGTGTTCAGCAATGCATTTTCAGGATCTTTTAATTGAGGACTCCTTACTCAAGAGTATCTAGGAAATAGAAGCCAATGCAAATTCAAATCACAAGCTCTCTTATTGAGTTTAAATCTGGCCCAGGTAAAACCCTCAGCTATCCTTTGCTTGAGCAACCTGATAGAGTAGACCTCTCAGAACGCACCCACACTGGCTCTGCTACGCAAGCCAGCCCTATAAGTGTCCCAGTTCGAATCCATCTCTGTTCCAGTCTGTTCCAGCCTTCATACTTTCATCAGGTACAAGTTTCTTCTTCTCTCCCAGCTACAACAGGTAGGTCTACGTTTACCAAGTGGTTCTGTTGGGTAGCCCCTCATTAGAGGCTCATTCCCACCACTCTGAGACACAGAGTGGCAATTTTTCCCTCCAAAGAAATCTTCGCAATAATCTAATCACCTGTATTTTATATATTTGAGCTGGCTGTAGACTCTTAAACCATTTTCTTTTTGGTCTGTATGAAAATGTCTTCTTCAGAGTACCTGAGTGGCTCAGTTGGTTAAGCCTCCAACTTTGGCTCAGGTCAAGATCTCATGGTTCATGACTTCAAACCCCACATAGGGCTGTCTGCTGTCAATATAGAGGCCACTTCAGATCCTCTGTCCCCCATCTCTCTGCCCTTCCTCTAATTGCACTCTCTCTCTCAAAATAAATCTCAAAAATTTATTATAAAAATTATATTTTCTCAAAAAAATGCTTAAAAAACAACAGAAAATGTCTGCTTCATGGTCAGTGTTGGTATCTACTATTTTACTCTAGACCTTAAATCCTGTACTTGTGGATGATCCTGCCTGCACACATCTAGAGCTGCTTGAAGGTGCTCTGGTAGCCCTTCGATATGAAAGCCTGTGTCATACACACAGTTTAGGCCATGTGCGTAACAAAGAAGCCTCCCCCTGCAAAAACAGTATGATGTGGTATCACATGCAGTCTGCTAAAGAGAAAAATTATTGCAAGAACGAATGAAGTAGAGTTCACAAGTGAAGTAGAGTTCAAAATGTAGAAAGTACAGTGGAGGTTGCCTGAGTGGATAGCAAAAAATGTATTTATTTATAAGTCAAACGTACGTGGCCAAATCACCCTTAGAGTATCCATTGAAACCTTGATTTTTCTTCTCCAACTCTAGAAGATATGAATTGATATCTTCCTTCTTAGGGCTACCAAGAAAAATATTTTATAGTACTACAGTAAGCTATCATGATTTTAGAAAGATCTTACCAGTCAATGCATTTGCCTTCATGCACTAATTTTGTTCCCATATCTTTTATCAGATGTTTTAAAAAAATATGCTCAGGACAGCATTAAGCAACAGTAATAAAAATAAAATAACTATTCCCAGTAACAACCTAAGATTTGTGAATGTGTATGAGACTCAGAGTATATATCTCAGATTTCCTATATTGGACATGCATCAAAAAAATGGGATTTCTAAAAGGGAATGATGAATATTTGGACACAGAAAAAGTTTGATTATTCAGGATTGGTTCTCAATTTTTCATGTAAAGCACCTGAGGATTGAAAAATACCCCCTCCTGTGTATGAATCATGAAGGTAGTATATGGCAAGGGATGTTTCTTGAAATCATGAAGCCTAACACTAAAATGCAATGCCTTTCTAAGATTAAGAAATTACAGTAATTGTAATAATGGTGAGGTCTTTAGCATGAGTCTAGGAAGATTTTTTTTCTAAGACATCTGCTTATTTACACATCAAATACTAACCAGCTTCCAAATCTTCTTCTGTGAAAAAAAAATTATAGCAATTAAAGACCAGTGGGAAAGGGATGCCTGAGTGCCTCAGTCAGTTAAGAGTCCAGCTTTTGGGGCATCTGGGTGGCTCAGTTGGTTAAGGGTCTGACTTGAGCTCAGGTCATGATCTCATAGTACATGGGTTCAAGCCCTGCGTCAGGCTCTGTGCTGACAGCTCAGAGCCTGGAGCCTGCTTTGGATTCTGTGTCTCCCCTATCTCTGCCCTTCCGCTACTCATTCTCTCTCTCTCACCTTTCTTTCTCTCTCTCTCTCTCTCTCTCTCTCTCTCTCTCTTTCGTAAATAAACAGTAATTTCTTTAAAAAGAGTCTGGCTCTTAATTTTAGCTTAGGTCATATCTCATGATTCGTGAGTTCAAGCCCCGCATAAAGCTCTGCACTGACAGCCCAGAGCCTGCTTCGTATTCTCTCTTTCCTTCTCTCTCCTCTTCCCCTGCTTTTTCTTTCTCTCTGTCTCAAAATAAATAAGTAAACCTAACAACAAAAAAGAATGGATAAAGAGACTGGGAGTGTGAGGTTTCCTACTTGACTGTGATTGCTAAAGAACTTAGGTGCAATAATATGTAGTAGGAAAATTTCATAAAATTGAGTACAAGAAAAATAAAACAAGTCTTCTGCAAGAAAGTAGCTTTCACTCCACTTGTTTCTACAAATGATTACAAATCTCAGAAAGGCCAGAGATTGTGAATGGTGAACTGTATGAACCCTTAAAAGCACTGGGCTAATCCTGTGTCTACATGCACACGTCTATTAGTGACAATACACCGCACTTTGCTGGGGTAGGACCCAGTGCACATAGCAAGTGGAACCTGCTTTCACTCTTGTAGCTTAGCCATGGTTTTCCTGAAGAGACTAGACTGTTTCCTCTGACTGGATTTATGTCCCAAGTGCCACACCAGCCCCTCAGCTGTCACTTCTACTTTTAATTACTTAATCCAAAAGTCATTTCCAGATCAAATGGGGGACTGAAAGTAAATATTTTAGATCAGAGTTGATTGAATATTAGAGATCAATCTTGCAGAGCGAATGACTCCTAGAAGCTCTCTTTTCCTTATAAAATCTGAGATTTCCATTAAAATTCCTTTCCAAATTTGAATTAGTCAATATAGAACATTCAGAGCTGTCTTCATAAAGTGAGGAACTTCAACTATTTTTCACTTCAGCTTTCTTTTGATGCTGGTAAAACAGCAATGAAGAGATACAGAGAGTGAGAGTGCCAAGTCCCAGCTGAAACCAGAAGCAGCAAGCTTCTGTTTGTTTTCACTTCTGTTTGAAATGTTTTGGTTTCTGAAATAAAGGATAATGTTTTCTGGGGCGCCTGGATGGCTCAGTCGGTTGAGCATCAGGCTTCATCTCAGGTCATGATCTTGCAGTTCGTGGCCTTGAGCCTGGCATCAGGCTCTGTGCAGACAGCTAGCTCAGAGCCTGGAGCCTGTCTTCAGATTCTGTGTGTCTCTCTCTGACTCTCTCTCTCTCTCTCTCTCTCTCTCTCTCAAAAATAAATAAAGCATTTAACAATTTTTGAAAAAAAGAAAGAAAAAATGATAACATTTTCACTGTTTCTCAGTAAACAACACAAGGTAAAACCAGAGAGAAATAGCTACACAATCTACACAAAAAGGCTAAATAATAATTAAGATGAGATGATGCAGGGGTGCCTGAGTGGCTCAGTAGGTTAAGAGGTTAACTCTTGGTTCTGGGTCAGGTCATGATCTCATGGTTTTGAGAGTTTGAGCCGTGCCAGGCTCCGTGCTGACAGAGCAGAGCCTGCTTGGGATTCTCTCTTTCCTTCTTTCTCTCTGCCCCTCCCCCATCAATGTTGTTTCTGTCTCTCTCAAAATAAATAAATCCATTTTTTGTTTGCTTGTTTAAAGATGAGATCATGCAGGACAAGATACAGTAACAGGGCAAAACAAACAGAGAAATTCAGGCACCACACCTGAAATCTGACTTCCTGGTTACATGTAACGAGAGAGTAATATTCATCTTTATCAAGAAAACAAAGCAAAAGCACTACGTCATGTAGTTGGCCATCTGAACCTATGTCTTAGTGACTTGATAAAATTGTGTCATTTAACTAGAGTGTTACTTGGAGTTCTGTTCAAGGGATTCTTTACTTTTCATAGCAATCTTGACAAAAGAAAACAAAAATCATGATATAGAAACTCCCAAGAATCTGCAGAGAACTCCTATCATCCAAGACAGGGATTATTTGTGAGTGGCTAACATAAGTAGTTCAGCCTTACCAACACATGCCCTCAATTACAATTTAAACTTTTTCTTTGCTTTAGAAATATTTCTACTCAATTATTGTGGTTCTTGCATGGGTGAAATAGCAAACAGCTGTGAAAAAATAATTGCATTCCTTTCAGAGTTTCAGACTTACTCTTGGCTTTGATCTTAAATGATCAAACTCTTGAAGAGGACATGTGCAAATATTTTAGACCTCATATGCAATATCCAGTTTCTTCTTAAAAGAGTAGAGGAAATTAATGGGTAACATTCTATACAATTATTCTGTAGTTTTTAAAATGACATAGCCAAGCAATCCTTGTTGAAACTATAGTTACAAGACAAGAGCATAGTACAGCCAGAGGTTAATTTTGATGATTAAGTCTTGTGAAATTTTTTATCTGGTTTCTGTTCTCAGAAGATGGAATTTTGACTCTTCTACATTATTTTATTTATTCACACTATCTTGGTTCTTTCAAGATGAAGGTGAACAAGGTTAAGTTACTCTGGTTAACTCAGGTGATGAAATATTCTAAGTACACTCTGTTGAATGAGAGAAGAAAAGGAAAATGCCTGAACAGGTCTCATGAAAAATTCAAACATCTGTGAGGATACAAGGGTAACTTTGCTGTACTGTAATACAGCATGTGTGTACCCTGGTTATTTTCTCCCTACTAAAGATTATTGACATTTATTCCAAATGCAAGCTCTATCATGAGCTCTGATTATGTTCCTTTGTCATTTTCCTGCTTAATACATACTAATTGGATATTATTCTCAGACCTTGCTTCTAATTTATCAATAAGTGCTGCTGGTTCATTCCCTATTTTCTCTAATATGCCATAAACCTGAGGTATGTCATCATACACTGGAAGACACAGTGGCCTATTTTTTTAAAGAAATTGTAGTTGTACATAGCTGATTGTTGTCACATGCACTTTCTACCTAAGTTGGGGATGGTCTTATATCACCATAGTCTTCCACTTATGAACAGAGAGTAAATACTTTGCTTCATCCCTATGCTGGATACACTGAATAAAATAAACAGACAAACAAACAAAAGATATCTCGCCTACAAAGAACTCACAAGGAGAGAGAAAAAGATATATAGAAAAAAGATTGCAAATATACCAGTGAAAAATGAAATGCTAATAGAGATATGCACTAGGTAAAAAATTGGGGAACTGACATATAGAAATCTCATGGACAGAGAGATGGGGTGAGGCTGTGTAGGAAAGATTACCTGGGGTGATAATATTTAGAGAACAGAGATGCAGGTGGGCACAGGGGCTTCTGGTTGGTGTGAGAAACAGTTGTCTTAGAAATAAGAAGCTCAAGGAAATTCGGACGGATTCTACGGTGGGCAAGTAGAATACAAACGATACTGTGGAAGATTAATCTGAAACACTGGGTCGAAGTGAGGTGTTGATGAACCTTTTGCCACATCAGAGGATTCTGATCTCTATCCTATAAGAATGGGGGATAACCATGATTTTAAACAGAGGCTCCACACTATTAAATATATTGTTTGGCTTTACGTTAATAACCATCTTACTTAAACCTAAACATTTGGTCTCAATAATTACCACTTTCCTTATTGCCCTCTCCAGACATGTAGGCATCCTACATTTGAGCCCTAATTCTAGTAACTTACTTTGTTTGAAATTCTCAACCTTATTTCTCTCTTGGAATCAAAGTCCTGTATTTATTTTCAAAAGTGACTCAAGAGCAAACCTTAAATGTTATGCTTTTAGCTTTCATTCTTTTTCTGTGTCCCCAACATATGTTTTCTTTTAAGTAATTAATGCTTAAAAATAGTGTTGATACTTGCACTGTGCAACATTGAGTGTTTTATTATGATTATATGTACTATGCTTGTCTATTTAATTTTCATATGTGTCTGAAACAGTTGTAGGCATTCAAATCAGAATCTCTGGTGAAATAACCATAGCATATTTTGCTTTATTTTTAAATAAAATAGTCACTATTAATTTTGTTGAAAAATATCAAATTAAGGAGCCATTATGTAGGGATTTTTCCCTTTATATAAATATACACATCAAAAACAAAGCCATTTTTAAGAACTTATGTAATCTAATATTTTTATGTCTTTTATTTATTTTTGAGAGACAGAGAGAGACAGCGTGAGCAGGGGAGGGGCAGAGAGAGAGAGGGAGATACAGAATCCGAAGCAGTCTCCAGGCTCTGAGCTAGCTGTCAGCACAGAGCCCGACGCAGGGCTCGAACCCACGAACTGTGAGATCATGACCTGAGCCAAAGCCGGATGCTCAACCGACTGAGCCACCCAGGCGCCCCAAGAACTTATGTAATCTAATTTTTGAGTTGTATATGTTTTCTCAGGTTCCTCACTAAAGAGATTATAAACTGCCAAGGGCAGAGATCAATTTTACTTTTTTTTTTATATTTCTATAACACCTAGTGAGTGTTAGGTATATCTTAATTTCTCTTATTTTATACTTTTTCACTTGACTTTTTCATTCTGAATAAATACCACCTTCTATTCATGTAGGCCACATCAAGCGTTCCGAGGCACTATTATCTTTAAGACTGAAAGATGTCTTACTTGAATCAACTCAAGTATGAATTATGACTAAGAACAATGGTATCTATACTCCCAATGGTAGTCTGTATATAATGGCTTGTACAGTATGAAAAGGGGGAAACTAGTAAATTTGGAGTAGAGAATCCTGATAAACTGCCTCAAGCAAATGTTTAAGATCAACATCAACTGTCATAAATCATGTTGACTGTGCCCTTGATAGTATGTGATGAAAATGGTACTCTACTTTGCAATCTTCCTCCCAGTAACCTATAACCCAGTCTTATCTTGAGAAAACTATCAGAGAAATCCCAATAGTGGAACAGTCTATAAAATATCTAACCAGTACTCTTAAAAGATTTCAAGGTCATCAAAAGATAAGAGAAGTCTGAGAAATTGCCACAGTCAAGAGGAGACTAAAACCAAACAAACACAAAATGTAATGCAGCATCTCTGATGGAATCTCGGAACAGAGAAAGGACATGAGGTTAAAAATAAAGGAAATGTAAACAAAATATAGGCTTTAATAGCAGTATATCAATATTGATTCATCATTTTAAACAATGTACCACACTCATGTAAGATACTAATAATAGGGAATATTTGTTGTAGGGCATATGAGAACTCTGTATACTATGCTTTCAATTTTTCTGTGAATCGAAAACAATTTTAAATATGAAATCTACTAATAAAATACATCATAATATGAAAAAAAACAGGTCACAGACTAGAAGATACTTGTGATGCATATAGCTAATAATGAACTAGTATCCAAAGAGTATCTAAAGTGTTAAACAGACATGGAGAGTGGGAGAGGTAGAGATAAGAGAATAGAAGAGGAGGGGAGAGGAAGGGAGGGGAGAGAAGAGAAATAGAGAAAGAGAACCTACCAACCAAGAAGAAGAAACAAATAAAATAAATTAAAAAAAAAAAACCTTAGAAAACATGAGAAAAATTTACGCTGGGTAAATTGCCTGCTCTCATCCATCCCAGTGGGATTGTAACTGGTAAAATCATTATATAGAACAATTTGGCCATATGAAGAAATTCTGCATGTGCTCTTACTCAATACTCAATAATTCTCTCTCACATGTGCACAGAAGCTATATACATAATATTTATTACAGCATTATTTGTAATACTTGGAAGCAACTCAAATGTCTTACTAAAGTAAAGGGCAAATACTGTGGTATATTTATAAAATAGAATATTATGTCACAGTTAAAATGAATGAACTTGAGTTATATATCAATGAGAAGAAATCAAGCCTTAAAAATTAAAGTTACACAAACAGGGAAAGTAGCTTACGAATATAATAAGATTAAGATACTTTGTGAAAGTTTAAAGATACATTATATTTAAAAAAAATAAAAAAATAAAGATATGTTATATTTTATAAAATACAAAAATATTTTAAAAATATTATACTTCATTTACTAATAAAAATGCACTATAGTTAGGGGAAGACATCAAATTCATAATTATGTGTATAATTTTGTTCTATTGTTCACCCTGTTTCTGCATATATTAATATTAAATTATAAACATTAATATTACAAATATTGATAATAAATTCAACAATTTTTGTATAAAAACATAAAACTTTTCTAAGTCTGATGTAGTTGATACATTTTCTCTTTTATTTTTCTTTTTTAAGCTTCCTCTCTTTTTATACTGAAGTATAAATTAAAATACAATGTTATATTTGTTTCAGGTATACAACATTTTGAATCAACAATTCTATGTATTAATTATGCTCACCAAGATAAGGGACATCACTGTCAGCATCAATATTACTACAATATTATTGACTTTATTCTCTATACCGTACTTTTCATCTCTGGGACTTATTTTATAACTGGAAGTTTGTGCCTTTTAATCCCTAGTCTATTTCACCTCCCCCCAAACCCATCTCCACTCTGGCAATCATCAGTTTATTTTCTGTATTTAAGAATCTGTTTTTGTTATTGTGTTTATTTGTTTGTTCTGTTTTTCAGGTTTCACATATAAATGAAGTCATACAGTATTTGTCTTTCTTTGTCTGACTTATTTCACTTTGCACAACCCTATCTAGGTCCATTGAATGCTGTCAAAAATGGTAAGATTCCATTCTTTTTTATGGCTGAATAATATACCATTATATATATCACATTTTTGTTTTTATTCAGTCTTTTTATTTTAACTCCAGTTAACATATGGTGCTATATTAGTTGCAGGTGTACAATATGGTGATTCAACAATTATATACATCAATGTTCATTATCATAAGTGTACTTTTAATCCCCTTCACCTATTTCACCTATCCCTTACCCACCTCCCCTCCCCTTTACTTATTTTAAATGAGTGCTTTCAGTGAAAGTTATTCATTTAACAAGAATATTTTTTTACTTGAATCATATTTCAGGATACATAGTTCTAAAAGATATGTATAAAGCATTCCATCCAAGAAAAATGGAGTACATATTTTCTTCAAGTATACATAGAAGAATCCCTGGTTAAATCCCATAAAAAGAGACATAACAAATATTAAAAATTTAAGAAGACTGAAATCATGCCTAGTATATTTTCAACCACAGTGGTGCAAAATTAAAGATAAACAAAACAATTCTGGAAAATCTATAATGTAAATATTAAATATTTGAAATATAAATATTAAGTAACACACTACTGCACAAGCAATAAGACAATAAGAAATCAAATGGCAAATAATAATGTCTCAAAATAAAAGAAAGAGAATATAGTATTCAAAAACCTAGAGGATGCAAGGAAAGCAGGTGTTAGACTGAAATTTATGCTATAAATGTTTATATTAAGAAAAAATATCAATAGATAGCATTACACCACAGGGAACTATGAAAAAGAAGAAAATGTAAATTTAGTAGAGGAAGAAAATAACAAAAAATCAGAAATAAGTAAAACAGAGACAAGAATAAGCAATAACATAATATGAAAAGTAATGACCTATGTTTTCAGAAAAAAATAAACAAAATGAGCAAAGCTTTAACTACATTAACTAAAGGGGAAAAAGAGACTAAAAAGTGAGAAATGGAAGAGAAAAAATTACAAAAGATATCCACAGAAATACATAGTGTGATAACAGATTATATTATAAACAAGTATATATTAGCAAATTAGATAACTTAGAAAATAAAACAAATAATTCCTAAAAAAATGCATGTTACCATGATTGGATCATGAATCCTGAATGCAAGAAAGAAGAAACCTTCTTAGACCATAACAAGAATAAAAGTCAAATCAAGAATCAAAAATCTCCCCACACAGAAATGCCCAAGACCACATGGTGTCATTGGTGAATTATATCAAACATTAAAAATAATAATAATGACAATTTTCATCAAAATCTTACAAATAATGAAATACGGAGAAAACATTCAAAATCATTCCATGAGGCCAGTAGTACCCTCATAACAAAGCAGCATAAAAACAATAAAAGAACAAAATAAGTCTAGTTTGTTCATATAAGTTATTGCTACTTCAACTTTCTTTTGACATCCGTTTGCAAGAAAATGTTCCTGCATCCCCTCACTTTCAATCCGCAGGTGTCTTTAGATTTAAAATGATTCTCTTGTAGGCAACATATAGCAAAGCAGTTTTTTCTGGACTCTATCCTAGCCAAGCCCACTGACCTTTATAACTCTAGTCTTTAAGCTCCACGAATTGTAAGAACTCATGAAATTGAGTCCCTTTCATTTTTCAAGCCAATAGCTTTGTGGAAATGTTTTCCCTGTGTATTTCCCTGTGTGCTTCTCTCTCTGGCCCTTCTCTTGAGAACACAACTCCCTACGGACCACAGCACCTGTGATCCGTTTCTCCTTACACCTTGTCTCCGCACTTCCGACCTTCTTTGAGGTGGCCTCTTCTGTCTTTTTAGTTGTAGAGTCTGTTCTGTCAGTCTTCAGGCCTATTTCTGGGTATTTAGAACAGTTTAGTAGTTATCTAGTTGTGTTCCTGGAGGAGAGGAGCCTAGAATCCTCCTACTTTGCCTTCATCTTTCATAAATATGAACACAGAGTAAGAAAAGTAAAAAAGTAAGCCTAAATTTAGTTTCCTATAATCTCTTTGAATTTAATCATAGGTAAAGTTATAATAAATATGGCAAGCTTGAGCTTCTTTTTTAACCTGATTGTATCACTGAAGTAGTTCAATCAGTACAAGGAGAAACATTTCGTAAGCTGTTTTTATTTTTTCCACAAAACGATTTAATTGTAATTGTGCACAAATGTGCTGAATAGCAAGACTGGAATTTATGAAAACTAAATTTGAAGTTATCTTGAAAGAAGTTTTTAAGATATGAAATATATACTGTAGTAAATATAGATTTTTTGAACTAGTCACTTAGATAATCATCAATTTCCATGTGATACATGGCTATATTATGAAATATGGTCAGCATTCTCTAGCATGACTATTATTCTATGAACAACCAAGTAATGATATGTCAAAAGACCACATACTTTGGTGATATATTTAAGCTGATATCCTAATTTTTAATGAAATGAGCCCTATACACTTTGGGAATGTTTGTGTTTTATTTTTCCTTCCAAGAAAATATTAAAGAAGATGAAAACTAATGGACCACTTCAACATTAACTCACTTTTGTGAAATATGTAACAAATAGACAAGGAATGCATGAAAACTCATTATTTTGTCAGACTTTTCTGACTTCTCTAGATGAGAGTTTTCATGATTGGATGTAGTTTAATAGCCAGATGAATAAGGGAATGTACTCTCCTTTTGAATCATTATAAACGTAATACATGATGTGAACTTCAGGGACTTATTTCTGAATTTTAGGTAAGCTTAGTGGATTAATGTGTGCTTCTTAGTAAATTAGTTAATCTCATTAATTTTCATGACCACATAATACATCCTCAAATGTGAATAACTTAGTAAACATTTTATGACTTTCTTACAAGTGTGCTCTACTGTTAGTTTTCACTTGAAAAAAATTCTACCCAAAAAAGGGAGTAATATTTTCAAAGAACATATTGCAACTATAGGGAGAAAAGCCTTTCCCTTCTTCCCTCTTATGTTCTTTGGCCTGACTAATACTTAGATTGATATAAAACAGATTAGGAGAAAGACAAATTTAATTTGCAAAACAAAGGGGTTTGGAGTTGGGTAACTAATTAGTGAAAAAGTAGCAAGGTTTGTTTATAAAGCTCTCTCAGCCTTGAACTCTTATCTCTGGCAATAAGGATGCCTTCTACTCTCCAGGTGCCAGAAGGATACCCTTCATATGGAAAATTTATTTCCTGTTTTCAGGGACACAAAGGTGGTTCAGACTGTTCTTCTTGCACTGGCTGTTTCTTAAGTAACTTTAATTCAATATAATCAATATGCCAATCAATATGCATATTTTGCCACACTTGGGGAAAAAGTCACTGTGTAACCTGAAAACTCCTTCCTGCATGGATCCTACAGGGATCAACTGTAATAAGGAAAAGCATAATGTTTTTGTTTTGTTTTATTTTTTCCTTGAATAAATTTTGGGTGAGTAGTTGGCAAAAATTAAATATTAACAATTGAGAATCTTGGAGTGCGTTAGAAGGCCCCTTCTTGGTCAAGAAGCAAGAACTAATCTGAAAGCTGTATGCCCACTCATTATCTACACACTCTCTTGTAGAACATCTTAGGAACCCTTACTCACTATTCAATGTAATAAAGGCAGAGATTATACAACATACAAAGGTTACTGACATGTGCAAACGTCTGCTGACCTTAGTTTTTGCAAGATCATTAATGACCCTATCTCATGGTATCATCTTAACATATCTGGGGTTCCAGCTCTTCTCAGCATGGAGAACACCTCTTGTGATTACTGAAGCTAGAAATAGCAAAATATTCCCAGGCGGAACCAGAGATGCAGATCTAATCATTTGGGAAGTATATTCCTCTCTTTGGTATGACTTTAATCTCTACCTTCCAGGCAAAATCAGATTTACTTCAGGAAATAATAAGGATGTGAGTTGCTCTGTGATTTGCAGTTTTCAAATTTAAGGAACACAGTGATACTTGCATAGCTAAAGAGAAACACTTTAGTCCTTCATATCCAGTATTACAAATTGACATGTTTTAACATTAATTATAGCCGCAAGACTTTTTAAAGTGACCTTTCCAGTTATTGCAAGAATTGAAGGTCATTTCTCCATTAGAAAGGCAATAGTTTTTTTTTAACTTCATTTTTTTAGCATATGCATTTATATTCCATCATTTACAATACAGTAGTTACAATGACACTCCAAACAGAAAAGCAAAGTAAAAAATCAAAACCCCAACTTCTATTTCATGTAATTAGACTTATACAGCAATTAGAAGGTTAAGTAACAACTAGTTAATCACCTAATTTCACAGCTATCTGAAGTGGCAATCGTTATATAGCAGCTTATCTATGATACATTCAA